>NW_028254036.1:0-16867 GCF_964263255.1 Lissotriton vulgaris
TCAGATAGTTTAACCCATGCATTTAGTAAGACACATTTAATCACTCACTCATACAGTCAGTCACGCACCTACTAAATCCTTCATCCAGACACTTATACATCCACTCTTTCTTCAATATGTAAAACATATTTAAACTTTACAGAAACACACAGTCACTGGATGATGTCATCAGTGATATCAAATGAGATTTCATCAGTGATGTCATCAGTGATGTCACTGACCATGTCATGAATGATGCAATATGTGACATCATCAGCAGTGGATTGCGGGTGCGCAAAATATAGTTAGTACAACTAACTTTACAGGAGCAATTTCAATGGTTTTTTAAATGCTAATTCCTAACTATATAAGGCCTGAAACCTATGGTTTTTAAGTGAATTTGCAAGGTTTTTAAAATGCTAATTCCTAACTATATAAGGCCTGAAACCTATGGTTTATTAAGTGAAAATACATATATATATATATATATATATATATATATATATATATATATATATATATATATATATATATATATATATATATATATATATATATTTACCAATCCCCTCCAAAGTTGTGAAGGAAGCCAGGACGCTCGGAGTTCGTTGCAAAATGTTTAATGGCAGCAGAAAAAAGTGCGATCCTGTAGCTGTCTCAGGCCTTCCTGAATGTAGTTCTGCTTATCCAACACCACAACATTACCCCCCTTGTCAGATTGTCTGATAACAATCTCTTTATCTGATTTAAGGGAGTCGATTGCCAGTAGTTGTGTCTGGGTTAAGTTCTTGTTGTTATAAGGGATTTTCTTATATCTAAGCTTCACAAGATCTTTAAATACACCACGTTCAAACACATCAATAGAATCACATTGAATAGTCGGCAAAAATACACTCTTGGGTTTGAAAGTAGACCCCGGATTACTATCCAAGTCCAAACCCCAACTTTCCCAATCAGGTTCATCAGACATATTTACACTGCTGCCATGAATTTCCTCAAGTAAAAGAATATCATCTACATCAAGGTTACTCAATGAGCTACTGGCCCCTGTGGCCGGTGGGTCCTTAACTTTGGTACAAAACCATTTTTTTAATTTGAGTTTTCTAGAAAATAAAAACAAGTCTATGCGAGTCTGGGCAAAGTTCATGTTCTGTGATGGACAGAAGGAAAGGCCAAGTGCCAAGATCTCTTTCTCACCTTCGGTAAGCACATGGCGTGAGAGGTTCACCACCGTTTTGTTCATTTGGTGTTCTTGCTCCTTGTTGACATTCCCATTGGAGCTTCTGTTGCGTTTAATCCTCCTCTTTTTTGCTTTCTTGTTCCTCCGGTTCCTCCTCTGCTTGCACCGAATATTTATGTCAGCATTTAAGTATCTGACTAGGTTGTTTTACTAGCGCAATATTTGGACGCAACCTAACAAGCAGCATTTGGTAGAGTTTTTCTGAGCACTAACTTTGAAACGCTTATGTTGAACCCCATACGCATATTATGCTTTAATCTGTATGAATTACAATGTGTGATATATCGTATATGATATTTAACATGTTATAAGATGGCGCCTTTATACCAACGTCTGTGTGAACAATTATACACTGGGGGTGTGTTTTCAGCATTTAAAAATGGCTGACAATGTTTGTATGACGAGCGTGATCAAGCCATATCGGCGAAACGCGTCGCACTTTTTTCTGCTGCCATTAAACATTTTGCAACGAACTCCGAGCGTCCTGGCTTCCTTCACAACTTTGGAGGGGATTGGTAAATATTATAGGCCTGTCGGTGGCCTAACCAGGACCGTGCCGCGACAGCCCTACATGCACATACCGGCACTGGAGGATATATATATATATATATATATATATATATATATATATATATATATATATATATATATATAGCAGCATACCGTCACCCCTCAGCATGCACGCTTGGACGGAGACAAACCACTTGAATTGTGCCAAAAAGTAAGTTTTATTTGCCTACTCGGTCCTGACGTGTTTAGGTTCGGGGTGAGCCTTTATCACATGACACACACAAATCATTTTCCTATGGAAACGAGGCCCTAACTACGTACTGGCAACTATATATATATATTACCTACTGGCGGTCGTCAGTAGGTATATGTAGTTAGGATTTTTTCTCTATGGGATTTTTGAAAATTCTATGTCTAATAACTTTGGCGTTTGTGGACCGAATTGGCTGAAATTTTCAGAAAAATGGCACATTTTGTTTCTAAGCAGCCCCTGAAAATTTGGGGGGTGTTCGTCAAGGGGGGGCCGAGAAAAAAGGGGTGTCCCAAAACGCGTTTTTCCCATGTTAATTTCCATAGGGCGGTTGGCCTCACTTTTAGCTCGAACGGTTGAATGGATTTGCATGAAACTTGGCAAAATTGTAGGGACTGTTAGCCCGATGTGCCTTTGCTAGTCTCAATATATGTGCTCCAGTGGATTTTGATAAATTAACGTTCAAAAAAATATATATATCTGTGACAGCGTCCCGGTTAACGTTCCGGTTCGCGTATTTTTCACGTAACGGAACTTTGCGAAGCGAAGCTGATTGGCTCTCCGGTGTCTGTCAACATTCTAAACAGTCCGGAGCGGCCGCCATCTTGTCTCTCAGTAGGATCGAGAGACAAGAGGAGGCCAAAACGAAGGGGGAAATGACCATAACGGGGCATAGTAGATCCTCCCTGACCCCCTAGGTTTGATGTGGAGGCTTTAAAAGGGCACTGCGGGGCAAAAAAAAAAAACATCATTTTTTTTGCGTGGGGAGCGCCCGGTACGCTTTTGTGCAATGGGCGGTGGTAATCTAAATGATGGGGAGGGGGGGGGCAGCGTTCAAAGCACATCAGCGTGCATAAACACGAAAATGTTTTTATCTACCACGTACTTGACTTACATTCCCTTGTGTTTCGGCAATGGTAGTCTGTTCATTACATAGATCGCCCGAGGGCGGTAGTATTTTGAAAATTCTATGTCTAATAACTTTGGCGAGTATCATGGGTAACATTACTTCGAAGCTTTATTAATACAATAATCAATAATGAAAAATCGACATCAATAGGGTTGTTCGTATTCCCAGTCAGTACCCTTCCCCACCCGCCATGTGCACAAAGACCGCATACATCCCCCATAACGTCAAGGCTAAGTAACTAGAACGTCATAAGGAGTTGCAAGTCGCTCCCATACTGGCACCATTTTGGTCGAGGCCAGGCAGGTTCAGAGTATAGTTCAATGTCTCCAGTAAGTAGCGGCAGGACCAGAATCCTTTTCTGCAGTTCTGGCTTCGTCATTACGAGCACTAGAAAACAAGACATTCTGGGCAATACCCCCCTTGACGCAGCCCTTTATTCTACAAGATGGTGTCTTTCAAAAGCCAGGGGTATAGGAGTATGTAACAAGCGAGCCATTTAATTGAAAAAACTAAACGTGACAAACGGTTGGAGGATCAGTGAAGGTTGATTTTTTAATTGAAAGTATAACAGGATCAGTTACAATAAAATCGTTCATACGCACACCATGGGCGAGTATCATGGGTAACATTACTTCGAAGCTTTATTAATACAATAAACAATAATGAAAAATAGACATCAATAGGGTTGTCCGTATTCCCAGTCAGTACCCTTCCCCGCCCGCCATGTGCACAAAGACCGCATACATCCCCCATAACGTCAAGGCTAAGTAACTAGAACGTCATAAGGAGTTGCAAGTCGCTCCCATACTGGCGCCATTTTGGTCGAGGCCAGGCAGGTCCAGAGTATAGTTCAATGTCTCCAATAAGTAGCGGCAGGACCAGAATCCCTTTCGGCAGTTCTGGCTTCGTCATTACGAGCACTAGAAAACAAGACATTCTGGGCAATACCACCCTTGACGCAGCCCTTTATGCTACAAGATGGTGTCTTCCATTCAGAAAATATTGTTGGCAGCATTTTGAAAGGAAAGATAAACAGCCGTTCTCATAGTGAGTCTCACATTGTTACATTTATGAAGAATGTTGAAGAGTAGTATGTTGAAAATCTGAAGCCATCGTTCTACAAACTCTCGACCAGCCTTGGATGGAAAAATCCTGAAGAATGTACAAACTGAAAACCAGTTTTTGTTTGCATAGCATTAGCAGCAACACTTGAGTCAGCTTTGTGTGAAGCCGCCATCTTGATCCAATCAATACCGTCCCCTTGCACACATTCAGGGACCAGGCCGCAGGACGTGTCTTCAGGTCAAACGGATTGTGGGACAAGGTCCAGAATGGAAGAGTCACCAAAAGGCAAAAAGTTCCGCCGGACCCCGGGAGCCGGCCGCCTATGTCGAGGGCGATCTCAGGGACCAAGCAACATACCATATCCAGAGTCCTTCCTACAGCCTCTGCCTTCCTTCTTACCTAGTTATGGTTCTTTCACTCCCACTCCAGGCTTTTAGTCTGTGGATGGAAAACTATGAACCTACACTCACCTATTAAAATCTAACTATTGATGCTTGACTGAGGCCAAGGAGATCAGAGTGCATGTCTGTGTAAGGTGATGTACCTCTGGGGAGACAAGGTCCAGAATGGAAGAGTCGCTGTATCGCAAGAGTGGGTGAAATTTAGCCGGATGGCGGGTGAGACGCTGTAATAGTAAGAGCAGGCGCAACTCAGCTGGCCGAGAGAGACTTGGGGAGGGGGCAAAAGCCAAGCGCCCCCTCCCAGTCCGCGCCACCACACCACGCCTCGGGGGCCTCCGTCAAGCGGTTCAGGGAGGCACTGCAGGCAGCTGTTCTTCAGATCAGTGGCTCTCACCGGCAAGGCTCCCCTCCTTTAGCAGCGATCGTTGACGCAGTGGTTGCGGCCGGAGGCCCCACCTATTCAACGCCCCGGCCTCTCCATGTCGTAGGCCGCAAGAGTGGGCGCAACTCTGCTGGCCGAGCGAGAAATACCGTCCCCCTGCACACATTCAGGAACCAGGCCGCATTGCGAGGGCACCGCAGAACGTGTCTTCAAGTCAAACGGATTGTGGGACAAGGTCCAGAATGGAAGAGTCGCTGTATCGCAAGAGTGGGTGAAATTTAGCCGGATGGCGGGTGAGACGCTGTAATAGCAAGAGCAGGCGCAACTCAGCTGGCCGAGAGAGACTTGGAGAGGAGGCAGGAGCTAAGCGCCCCCTCCGTCCGAACCAATGAAAAGTGTTATTTTTAGGTCACATGACCTAGCCTTACATCATTAGGAACCCAAAAGTGAAATGAACCAATGAAAAGTTTTATTAACAAGTCACATGACCTGTTATGCTTACGTTACGCGCTACGCGCCGCGCCCCGGATCGCTTCCGGGTGCGCTAACGCGGCGCGTCATATGACAGAAGGGACAGGCAACAAGAACCATCAGTCAAAGAGGGGAGGGCAAGTTCTTCTCTACCGGGTCACGTTGGGGCTCCACCAGAACTGATCGAATTGGTAGTCTACAGTGTTTCTGGATGTTTCAGACTGAAGCTGGCGTCAGCATGAGAGCATTCCGTGGCTACGTCGTGGCCTTTCCGCGAGCAATCATGGCAGTCGCTCCCCACCGGAAGTCTGCGGGAGTCGGGGGCCCCGGTGACTCTTGTAGAATCTTCAAGGCTGAGGGGACGCTTTTGGGAATGGGGCCCATGCCCTAGCAGTAAGCGTGGGCGGAAAATCCGTTCCGCTCGCGGATTTTGCGGATTTTCGGGAAATCCGCAATCCGCGAGATTTGCGGATTTCCCGCAAAATCCGCAAATTCGCACGCAGCGGATTTTTTTGGCGGCGCGCGGCGTTGGTGATACAATTTTTGCGGCGCGCGGCGTTTATCATCGTTTGCCGAGTTGTTTTTTTCGATAGTTTGCGAGTGCTGCGCCATTTTGGATCTTGCTGTGTGTTCCCGCGGGAATTGGCGAGCGCGATTACGTCATCGCGGCTTGCCAGCGAGAGTTTGTCAACGCGAGTACGGCGAGATCACGTCTCGCGGTACTTCGCAAATTGCGAGATTTGAGATGCGGCGCGCGAAAATATAAATTTGCAATTCTGCACAAGAAATCCACCAGCAAGCAGCATAAACCTTCTAGAAATGATGATTTTTATGTGAATAACTCCTTAGTTTGACATTTGCCTGCACTTTTTTAGCGAGGAGTCCATTTTGGGGAGGGGGGCAGGGGGGTGGGAGGAAGGAAGTGCCCCATAGTCTTCAACTTCCTGTTCCTGTTCAGCAGGCTCCTCCCAGTGCTTTGTCCATCTCCTGGTCACTTTTCATTCGGATGTGGACCTGGAAGGATTACCTTTTGTGGATGCTGCTGGATCTTTGGATTTGAGGCCTTTTTGACTTTCTTTGGATCACTGTTGGATTAGAAATTTTACAAGTAAGTTTGTTTGGGGCATTACAGTTGCTGCAACTAAAATTTTGGGATTTTCGATTTTTGGGCTGTTTTGGGGCCTTTTCCCAGGGGTACTCAGTGGTGGGTGGACTGATTCTTTCTGTGGGTTGTCTTGAATTTAAACATCATGGAGGCCATAGATGAATTGGGATTGTGCTGATTTTTCTGTGTTTTTCGATTTTTTTTTTTTGTAAAATTTTGTGTTTTTCGATTTTTGACCTGTTGTTGGGGCCTTGACCAGGGGTAGTGAGTGGTGCATGGGGCCTAGTCTTTCTGTGGGCTGTCTTGAATTTAAACATCATGGATGGAATGGGATTGTGCTGATTTTGCAGTGTTTTTCGATTTTTGGGGGTGTTCATGGGGAGGGACATGCCATGTGGCTGGTGGCCATTTTGAGTGCAGCTACAGGCACTTGCCATGTGCTGGCAGGCAAGTGGCCATTTTGAATGCAGGCTTTGTTGTTAGGCCTCCAACCATTTTCCCTACTTTTCAACCTTTATTTATGCCAGGGGTAGTGAGTCTTGCATGGGCCTAGTATTTCTGTGGGTTGTCTTGAATTTAAACATCATGGAGGCCATAGATGAATTGGGATTGTGCTGATTTTTCTGTGTTTTTCGATTTTTTTTTTTTGTAAAATTTTGTGTTTTTCGATTTTTGACCTGTTGTTGGGGCCTTGACCAGGGGTAGTGAGTGGTGCATGGGGCCTAGTCTTTCTGTGGGCTGTCTTGAATTTAAACATCATGGATGGAATGGGATTGTGCTGATTTTGCAGTGTTTTTCGATTTTTGGGGGTGTTCATGGGGAGGGACATGCCATGTGGCTGGTGGCCATTTTGAGTGCAGCTACAGGCACTTGCCATGTGCTGGCAGGCAAGTGGCCATTTTGAATGCAGGCTTTGTTGTTAGGCCTCCAACCATTTTCCCTACTTTTCAACCTTTATTTATGCCAGGGGTAGTGAGTCTTGCATGGGCCTAGTATTTCTGTGGGTTGTCTTGAATTTAAACATCATGGAGGCCATAGATGAATTGGGATTGTGCTGATTTTTCTGTGTTTTTCGATTTTTTTTTTTTGTAAAATTTTGTGTTTTTCGATTTTTGACCTGTTGTTGGGGCCTTGACCAGGGGTAGTGAGTGGTGCATGGGGCCTAGTCTTTCTGTGGGCTGTCTTGAATTTAAACATCATGGATGGAATGGGATTGTGCTGATTTTGCAGTGTTTTTCGATTTTTGGGGGTGTTCATGGGGAGGGACATGCCATGTGGCTGGTGGCCATTTTGAGTGCAGCTACAGGCACTTGCCATGTGCTGGCAGGCAAGTGGCCATTTTGAATGCAGGCTTTGTTGTTAGGCCTCCAACCATTTTCCCTACTTTTCAACCTTTATTTATGCCAGGGGTAGTGAGTCTTGCATGGGCCTAGTATTTCTGTGGGTTGTCTTGAATTTAAACATCATGGAGGCCATAGATGAATTGGGATTGTGCTGATTTTTCTGTGTTTTTCGATTTTTTTTTTTTGTAAAATTTTGTGTTTTTCGATTTTTGACCTGTTGTTGGGGCCTTGACCAGGGGTAGTGAGTGGTGCATGGGGCCTAGTCTTTCTGTGGGCTGTCTTGAATTTAAACATCATGGATGGAATGGGATTGTGCTGATTTTGCAGTGTTTTTCGATTTTTGGGGGTGTTCATGGGGAGGGACATGCCATGTGGCTGGTGGCCATTTTGAGTGCAGCTACAGGCACTTGCCATGTGCTGGCAGGCAAGTGGCCATTTTGAATGCAGGCTTTGTTGTTAGGCCTCCAACCATTTTCCCTACTTTTCAACCTTTATTTATGCCAGGGGTAGTGAGTCTTGCATGGGCCTAGTATTTCTGTGGGTTGTCTTGAATTTAAACATCATGGAGGCCATAGATGAATTGGGATTGTGCTGATTTTTCTGTGTTTTTCGATTTTTTTTTTTTGTAAAATTTTGTGTTTTTCGATTTTTGACCTGTTGTTGGGGCCTTGACCAGGGGTAGTGAGTGGTGCATGGGGCCTAGTCTTTCTGTGGGCTGTCTTGAATTTAAACATCATGGATGGAATGGGATTGTGCTGATTTTGCAGTGTTTTTCGATTTTTGGGGGTGTTCATGGGGAGGGACATGCCATGTGGCTGGTGGCCATTTTGAGTGCAGCTACAGGCACTTGCCATGTGCTGGCAGGCAAGTGGCCATTTTGAATGCAGGCTTTGTTGTTAGGCCTCCAACCATTTTCCCTACTTTTCAACCTTTATTTATGCCAGGGGTAGTGAGTCTTGCATGGGCCTAGTATTTCTGTGGGTTGTCTTGAATTTAAACATCATGGAGGCCATAGATGAATTGGGATTGTGCTGATTTTTCTGTGTTTTTCGATTTTTTTTTTTTGTAAAATTTTGTGTTTTTCGATTTTTGACCTGTTGTTGGGGCCTTGACCAGGGGTAGTGAGTGGTGCATGGGGCCTAGTCTTTCTGTGGGCTGTCTTGAATTTAAACATCATGGATGGAATGGGATTGTGCTGATTTTGCAGTGTTTTTCGATTTTTGGGGGTGTTCATGGGGAGGGACATGCCATGTGGCTGGTGGCCATTTTGAGTGCAGCTACAGGCACTTGCCATGTGCTGGCAGGCAAGTGGCCATTTTGAATGCAGGCTTTGTTGTTAGGCCTCCAACCATTTTCCCTACTTTTCAACCTTTATTTATGCCAGGGGTAGTGAGTCTTGCATGGGCCTAGTATTTCTGTGGGTTGTCTTGAATTTAAACATCATGGAGGCCATAGATGAATTGGGATTGTGCTGATTTTTCTGTGTTTTTCGATTTTTTTTTTTTGTAAAATTTTGTGTTTTTCGATTTTTGACCTGTTGTTGGGGCCTTGACCAGGGGTAGTGAGTGGTGCATGGGGCCTAGTCTTTCTGTGGGCTGTCTTGAATTTAAACATCATGGATGGAATGGGATTGTGCTGATTTTGCAGTGTTTTTCGATTTTTGGGGGTGTTCATGGGGAGGGACATGCCATGTGGCTGGTGGCCATTTTGAGTGCAGCTACAGGCACTGGCCATGTGCTGGCAGGCAAGTGGCCATTTTGAATGCAGGCTTTGTTGTTAGGCCTCCAACCATTTTGCCTACTTTTCAACCTTTATTTATGCCCAGGGGTAGTGAGTCTTGCATGGGCCTAGTCTTTCTGTGGGTTGTCTTGAATTTAAACATTATGGAGGGCATGGATGGATTGGGATTGTGCTGATTTTGCAGTGTTTTTCGATTTTTTTGTGCTCTATAACTGAACTGATGTTCCTCTGTCTTCCATTTTTTTTAGGTGCACAAGACTCAAGAGAACCACCAGTGCCAGGAAGAAGTCCTGCAGCGGTGTGTGTGTGCAGCATAACGTCACGCGACGTCACGTCTGGCCTCAGACAACTCTACAATTCGTGCAACTGCGGCCTGCTGTCTGACCTGCTCTGAAGAAGATGGCCCCAAAGAAACTTCTCCGTAGCTCCTCTAGCAAGAAAGTTGCTAGTAAGGAGCAGAAGAAGCAAGTTACCAAGGAGGCTGGTGTGCCACCCACCACTTTTTTTGGGAGCAAAAAAAAAAGTACGCCTGCAGCAGCAGGATCTGCTGGGGACCAACCTGAGAGCAGCACCCCTGCTCCATTGGGTTCAGTGCCTCCACCACCACGCCAACTTAAGTCAAAGCCCTTGAGTGCTTCAGAGGCAGTCAGTGTACTTCTCCAATCACCATCGACCAGTGATGTTGGCTCATCGCAAGAAAGTAGCAGCAATGTCCCTGAATCAACACAGGTTGTTGTAACTCATCTGACAAGTGTTGAACAACCACAGCCGCAACAACAACACCATGTGCAAGTACACGCCCAAGTACATGTGGAAGGAGAGGCAGCAAAAGGAGATGCGCAAGCAAAGGTGCATGGACGTTCACAAGTGCCCACAATAGTTGTTCCTCCCGAAGTAGGGGCACATTTGGAAATCGACAATGAAGCTGAGGTATCATTGGAAGCCACTCCTCCTGATGATCATTCATTGTCTTCCACATCCCTAGCAAGGAAAAGATCAAGGGGGGTGTCTACATCTTCTTCAAGCCCACCTCGTTCTGGTGCAAGTGATCTGTCTTGGGAACCACGACAACTGCGGTCTGACAGTGAGGCAGAGGCACACCATGATCTGCCACCGGTACCTAAGCGTAAAAGGAAGGTCGTCCAAAAACTCAAACCTATGGAGTGTGATGAGGCTCAACAAGAAGTGACAGATACTGCTGGTGATGAAGCCTCTCACGATGACGACGAGGCAGTCATCACAAAGGTCACTGCAGCCCCACCGGGCATGCAGCAAAGAGACATTTTGACCCTATCCCGAGAAGCTGCTGAGCGTGATGATGATGTCGGCGAGGAGGCAATGGAAATGGAATCATTAGATTTGGAGTTAAGTAGTACACCAAAACCTACCGCTTCCATATTTCTTCCTCGCAAGAAGGTACCCACCTCGTCCTCGACCTCAATTCGTGGTGGTGAAAGTGCAAAACGTACTGAAGTTCGGCAATCCACATCCTCCACTTCATCTGTCATTAGCAGCAGGACCACCACCACCAGTATCGCCGCCTCCTCCGGCCCCCGAAGACATTTCAAGTCTCCAGTTTGGGACTTCTTTAGTGTTTGCCCAAAAAAGGAAAACGTAGCCATTTGTAGCCTTTGTAAGCTTCGATATAGTCGTGGTAAGCTTGGTTCTAACTATGGTACCGGAGGCCAGAGAGGTCATCTTGAGAGAAGGCACCCTGTCGAATGGTTTCCGCACCTAGAGGCGGTCAAGAAAGCCGGAATTGCACGTAATGAAAACGTTGATTTGTCATCTGCTGATGACGAGGAGGTAGAAGAAGACGATTCAAACACTTCACTTACACCCAGTTCCCATGTCAGCAGCACACCCCATGGGAGCCACACTAAGAGTGTGGGAGAGAGTGAGACATCAATGCGGAAAAGTTCATCAGCGAGCGTAACTGGGTCGAAGAGATCATCATCATCCCGTAAATCATTGGTCCAGGGCAACATTAAAAAGATGTTGTTTACAGAAGCGCAATATGAACGCAACCACCCAATGACCCGTCTGTATAACACTAAGCTGGCTAAAATGCTAGCTCTGGACCTTCTCCCTTTTTCTTTTGTAGAAGGGGTTGGTTTTCTAGAATTAGTGACAGTGCTCTGCCCTAAATGGAAGGTTCCTAGCCGGTTCTATTTTGCCCGAGTTGCGGTTCCAGCACTACATGAAGATGTTCTGAAGTTGATTGGGGCAGCTTTGGAGAAGAGTGCTGTTCACACTATACATCTGACAACAGACATGTGGACCAGTGGCGCAGGCGCTGATTACATGTGCATCACTGCACACTGGGTCTCTTTTTCAGGGGCTAAAGCAAAGCTAAACTCAGGTGTTGACACTAACATTGTTTTTAAAGGTGCTCGGAAACATGCAACACTAGCCATGTTTGGTTTGGAGAAACGTCACACAGCAGAAAACATTTTGGATGTCTTTAACACAAAGGTCCTTAACTGTCTGTCCCCACTAAAACGCAAGGTTGGTTATGTTTCCACAGACAATGGCTCCAATATAGTTAAGGCCATGAGGGACGGTTACTATTTCAGAGTGCCGTGTTTGGCGCACTGTATAAACCTGGTTGTCCAAAAATTCTTGGGTAATAAACGCAGTGCAGCGTACAGTGTATTGGACAACTGCCGAAAAATTTGCAAGCATTTCAGGCATTCTTTTAAGGCCCGCAAGCAGCTGAGGAGCATGCTATATCAAAGTCAAATGCCAGTGAAAGCACTCATCCAGGAGGTGGTAACACGTTGGAACTCAACCTTCTACATGCTTGAGCGTCTGTATGAGCAGTATACGCAACTCGATCAATTTTTCTTGAAAGAGGGTATAGAGGAGCTGAGGATGGGTGGGCCGCAATGGAACATAGTTGAAAGCCTAACACGCATGCTTCGTCCTTTTGAGGTCTTCACACGTGCAGTCAGCAAGGAGGACTCTAATTTGGGAAAAGCTATCCCATTGTTGTACATGCTGGAGGACCAACTGAAGGAGGTGTGTTCTGTGTTTCGAAAAGATGACAAAAAGAAAGACTCTTTGCTTCTGGCTGAGACATTATTAGAGCTCCTACAAGGTGATGAACGTCTTCAAAAGATCCACTCAGAACAGCATTACATTTGTGCTACTATTCTGGATCCACGCTACAAAAAGGCGCTGGCAGGCAGAGCATTCTTTCCTTTTGCTGATGAAGATGTTACAAAGTACAAACGTTGGCTAGCCTTGTCAGCCAAGAAGTTTGAAACAGAACGGCTGGAAATTGAAGGAAATGGCAGTACATCAGCAGGCCATCCCCAGTCAAAACAATCCACTTCTGCACCTGTGGCTGTGGCACAAGTGACCTCTCAGCCGTTAAAGACACCGGCAACCGCATCATCTGCACGAAAGGCAGCAGAAACATTGGAGGCTGAAGAGGATTGGCTAGCTCTGCGTGGGTTTGGTTCTCAAAAGGCCAGAGGCACAGCAAGAGCTACGCAAAGTGGAGGAACCTTGGAGGAGGACCTTGAGTCGATGGTGAAGGACTATCTGAATGACTCCACAGAGGTCTATGTTAATTCTGACCCATTGGCGTATTGGCATGGGAAAAAAGAATTGTGGCCACAGCTCACCAACCTGGCTTTAAACTACTTGTCTTGCCCACTCGCAAGTGTGTCTTCTGAACGGGTTTTCAGTGCGGCTGGTGGGATTGTAACTCCCAAACGGAGCCGCCTCTCGCCCAAAAATGTGGAGAGGTTAACAATGATCAAGATGAATCAGCACCTCATACCACCAGATATAAGAGTACGAGAGAGCGTGCCGGATGAAGAGGAGGTGGCCAGCACCATAGATGAGGGAATTTCTACTCTGTCAGGTGGCACTGACCTCACCCGGGCTGAATTCGCAGAGTATGATGACGAAGCCTTATTCTTATTCCTGGACCGTGATTCCGACTTCGAGCCCTGAAAATGAGACAACGAATCAATAACTTTCTTTTTCATCCTTATTCACTTTTATTCCTGTGTGTCTGTCTTTCTTTGTTGTGCACAGTTAATATAATTCAAACTTTAATCAGATAATCACAAAGACAAGCCCATCAGCAGAACTGTCTTCACTTGTTTGCTAATTTATTTGAAGGTGCCGCAGTCTGCATTCCTCAGGTTCACAAGTTCAGAAGAACATGCTCCTCTATCCTCCTCCTCCAGACTCCTATTTCCATCAAAGCAGAGGGCTGGTTTACGCCCAATGAAGAAAGACTCAGCACTTGTGGGGGTGTTGTTCTACCTCTTTGCAGGTGAGTTGACGGGTCTGGGGCCATTGCTGGGAAGCACTAAAAGTGGTTTGTGCCAAATCCGAGGCGGAAATTTTTTTGTGTTTTTGATGACTTGCTTGCCTTTGAGGTGCTCTTAGGGGGGGTTCCGTCTGTTTGTGGGTGAGTTTCATGGTCTGAGAGCATTGCTGGGACACTCTAATCTTGATTGCATTTGCTTTTCAGGAAATCCGTCGTGCCAACCCCGACTTATGGCCCAGCTACGCAGCGCGTTTGGACCGAAGGCCCAGAAATATTGCAAGTATGAGAGTTTGCTTTTGGCCTGTTTGGGGGTGTTATACTTCTTGGCGGGTGGGTTGCCGGGTCTTGGGGCATTCCTGGGAAGGTCTAATACCGGGTAGAAGTGGTTGGGACTAAATCCAGGCCGATTTTTTTTTGGGCTATTTCTGACATTTTGCTCTATGTAGCGTTTTCGGGGGCCTGTTTGGGGGGCTTCCTGGTGTTTGCGGGTGAGTTTCGTGGTCTGGGAGCACTGCTGGGACACTCTAATCTTGATTGCATTTGCTTTTCAGGAAATCCGTCGTGCCAACCCCGACTTATGGCCCAGCTACGCAGCGCGTTTGGACCGAAGGCCCAGAAATATTGCAAGTATGAGAGTTTGCTTTTGGCCTGTTTGGGGGTGTTATACTTCTTGGCGGGTGGGTTGCCGGGTCTTGGGGCATTCCTGGGAAGGTCTAATACCGGGTAGAAGTGGTTGGGACTAAATCCAGGCCGATTTTTTTTTGGGCTATTTCTGACATTTTGCTCTATGTAGCGTTTTCGGGGGCCTGTTTGGGGGGCTTCCTGGTGTTTGCGGGTGAGTTTCGTGGTCTGGGAGCACTGCTGGGACACTCTAATCTTGATTGCATTTGCTTTTCAGGAAATCCGTCGTGCCAACCCCGACTTATGGCCCAGCTACGCAGCGCGTTTGGACCGAAGGCCCAGAAATATTGCAAGTATGAGAGTTTGCTTTTGGCCTGTTTGGGGGTGTTATACTTCTTGGCGGGTGGGTTGCCGGGTCTTGGGGCATTCCTGGGAAGGTCTAATACCGGGTAGAAGTGGTTGGGACTAAATCCAGGCCGATTTTTTTTTGGGCTATTTCTGACATTTTGCTCTATGTAGCGTTTTCGGGGGCCTGTTTGGGGGGCTTCCTGGTGTTTCTGGGTGAGTTTCGTGGTCTGGGAGCACTGCTGGGACACTCTAATCTTGATTGCATTTGCTTTTCAGGAAATCCGTCGTGCCAACCCCGACTTATGGCCCAGCTACGCAGCGCGTTTGGACCGAAGGCCCAGAAATATTGCAAGTATGAGATTTTGCTTTTGGCCTGTTTGTGGGTGTTATGCTTCTTGGCGGGTGGGTTGCCGGGTCTTGGGGCATTCCTGGGAAGGTCTAATACCGGGTAGAAGTGGTTGGGACTAAATCCAGGCCGATTTTTTTTTGGGCTATTTCTGACATTTTGCTCTATGTAGCGTTTTCGGGGGCCTGTTTGGGGGGCTTCCTGGTGTTTGCGGGTGAGTTTCGTGGTCTGGGAGCACTGCTGGGACACTCTAATCTTGATTGCATTTGCTTTTCAGGAAATCCGTCGTGCCAACCCCGACTTATGGCCTAGCTACGCAGCGCGTTTGGACCGAAGGCCCAGAAATATTGCAAGTATGAGATTTTGCTTTTGGCCTGTTTGGGGGTGTTATGCTTCTTGGCGGGTGGGTTGCCGGGTCTTGGGGCATTCCTGGGAAGGTCTAATACCGGGTAGAAGTGGTTGGGACAAAATCCAGGCCGATTTTTTTTTGGGCTATTTCTGACATTTTGCTCTATGTAGCGTTTTCGGGGGCCTGTTTGGGGGGCTTCCTGGTGTTTGCGGGTGAGTTTCGTGGTGTGGGAGCACTGCTGGCTATATATACTTTACTTTGCAAGAGGTTTGAAGCAAATCCATGGTGGCTGAGGGGACTTAGGGCCTAGCTGCAGAGCGCGCGCGGAGTGATTTGGGAAATTTGTGAAAAAGTGACTAAGTCCCCATTTTTGTACTTTTGCTCTTTGGCTGTTTGGGGGTCTTCTACTCGTTTTCTCCTGGGTTGACGGCTCTGGGGCCATTGCTGGGAAGCTCTAATACCGGATAAAAGTGTTTTGGACCAAATCCCAGGCGGAATTTTTTTTGTGTTTTTGATGACTTGCTTGCCTTTGAGGTGCTCTTAGGGGGGGTTCCGTCTGTTTGCGGGTGAGTTTCGTGGTCTGGGAGCACTGCTGGGACACTCTAATCTTGATTGCATTTGCTTTTCAGGAAATCCGTCGTGCCAACCCCGACTTATGGCCTAGCTACGCAGCGCGTTTGGACCGAAGGCCCAGAAATATTGCAAGTATGAGATTTTGCTTTTGGCCTGTTTGGGGGTGTTACGCTTCTTGGCTGGTGGGTTGCCGGGTCTTGGGGCATTCCTGGGAAGGTCTAATACCGGGTAGAAGTGGTTGGGACAAAATCCGCGCGGAAAAGCCTTTAGTTTTGGCACTTTTTGTAACTTAGGGTTCGTTAGGGTTAGCCCTAGCAGCAGGATTGCATGTGTTTCGGGGTGTTCTAGATTTTTCAAACTGAGTTCTGGGGTCTTAGAGCACTCGTGAGAATGTGTAATTTTGGTTGCAAGTCATTTGAAGAAAATCCATGGTGGGAAAGGGGGGATTTGGCATAGTTAAAGAAAGCCTTTGCCACTATTCTTAACTTAGGGTTCGTTAGGGTTAGCAGTATTTCTATTGCATGTGTTTGAGTGGGGGGGATTTCGAGTCTTGGAGCGATGCTGGCTATGGCTACTTTTGCTTGGTTGCTTGCAAGTGGTTTGAATGCAATCCACGGTGGGTAATGGGTAATTAGGGTACTTCGGCCTACTTTTACTTTCAAAGTAAGTTTTGTCACCAGTTTTCTGCTAGGCCTCGTTTTTTGAGATTTGATTGGGGGTCTTCTACATTTTTGCGACTGGCTTTAGTAAGGGTCTGGGTGGAAGCACTGCTAGGAAGATCTAATTTTGTTCTAAAACACAGTTTACAGTACACCTAGCTTGAGGGGCAAGATCCGATACATTAATTTGCCCATACATCCTTCAAAAGGTGACTCAGAGTACGCACTTTCAAAAACATTGTACTGTCTACTAGGAAAAACAAATTGTGACTTTTTGCACTCCA
>NW_028254037.1:0-176978 GCF_964263255.1 Lissotriton vulgaris
GAACAAGCATTTGCAATGCAATAGGTCTCGCATTTATGAGAGTTTGAGCTATTGGCATTGTGAATGACAATGCCTTTTATTTTTGTGTTGTTTTTAAAACAGATAAAATAAAAGGCTTTGTCATTTTCAATGCCAATAGTTTAAACTCTCGCAAATGCGAGTCCTATTGCATTGCAAATGCTTGTTTTTCCTCTTTCTGCAGCTGAATCCAGAAAAACACCAGTTGGAGAGGGCTTGGAATTCAGCACTTTGTTGTGGGGCTGAGTTCGCCTCTCTCTAGTGTAAAGTTGTTTCTGTCTTTCGGGTCTATATACATTTATTTTATGTAAACAAACCAGCCTGACGGTGGAACCCTCTAATCCACAGCACCTGAACTGCTATCCCTCTAGTATTCTAGTCCCTCTGTACTTATTGGGGTCTGTGTGCACACTGAAAGGCACCCATCATCACAGTGCAAGCCCCCATGGGATCATAACATTTTAAAACATAAGCACAGGTGCACCACATGTCAATTTCAAAAACAGAAAAACTATTATGTAATCTGTATACAACACGAATATTCTTCAACGTTTTTCTTTTATTCCAATTTCTATTGCTTTTAAAACCAGGTCATAAACCT
This sequence comes from Lissotriton vulgaris, assembly GCF_964263255.1. NCBI lineage: Eukaryota > Metazoa > Chordata > Amphibia > Caudata > Salamandridae > Lissotriton > Lissotriton vulgaris. The sequence continues at coordinate 620 of NW_028254037.1, forward strand.
CAATTTTGACAATGATACAGCCAACGCGTTTCGTCCTTATAAAGGACTTCTTCAGGGCACTGATAATTTGAATAGGTCAGTCTCAGCAAAAAGAATGTCAGTAAATAGCCTCATCAGCAGTCTATATGTCGTTCCACATCTAAAACACGGTCATTCAATACCAAGTGTTTAGACAAAGTTCCCCATAGTCATGAAAAACAAGAATATATAAGAATCAAGGATGCCGGGTAGGTCCGATGATGGAGCACGGATGACTACTCGAAATAGTACGTAAAAAGGATCACGCCTGAACTGGTCGAAACTGCGTTTAAATATCAGCCAATAAGCAGATTCCTTATAATGGACAGAATATACCAAAGATACAAGTAGGACCCCAAGAAAATGGTACATGTATGTGCATGGATCTTGCGATTCTATGTGCTCAAAGTCAATACTGGCTGCCGGTATTAGGCTGTCATCATATCTCCAATGGCTGACATCTCACGTCGAAAAGGACGTCCTTTTCGCCGTGAGATGTCGGCTGTTGAACTTTGAGCACATAAAATATATTTCAAGTGACACAGATTGGGTCTGCTTCTCATTTTGTTGGGGCTAATGATACGGTGCTGTATGTAATTCAACAGGGTAATAACAATTAGGCTTGCAAGATCCATGCTCATACGTGCGCCCTTTCATTGGGGTCCTACTTGTATCTTTGGTATATTCCCTCCATTATAAGGAATCTGCATATTGGCTGTTATTTATACACAGTATCGACCAATTCAGGCGTGAACTATCCTTCTGCTATCATTCCAAATCCAAATAACTGACTAACCTATCTACCTACCACTTAAAATGTACCTGCATGTTTCACTATACTAATTCAACACTAATCCTCTATGGGTCTCGGAGTAACGTGCTACTCGCCGAAAAAGAGCTTCGAAGCCTCGTCAGGGGTAGTAAGCGCTATATAAATGAAATTACAATACAATACGCTCAAATTGGAATTTTTAATCTAGGATTTGCAAGAAGATCCCACCTAAAGATGAATACATTTTCTCACAATTTATAGTATTCTCCCCCAGTTTCCAGCACGTCCTACTCTCTTTTTGCACACAATTTTTAAGAAAGCTTTTCACAGTATAGTTATGTAAAACATTTAGGTTTCTTTATAAGGCAATGGGAGTTAAAGCCAATAAAGAAAAGTAATCTGCATATAAAAGCTTATTTTGGAGGAAAATTATTAATTTTGTGCTCTAGTTTACAAAAGCTCGCATTGTTGTTTGTGCACCAGATTACAATAGTTTTGCTTGGAGTTTGTGCACCAGATTGCGATAGCTTTGCATAGGGTTTTGTGAACCAGATTACAAAAGTTTCCATCAGTGTTTTTACTGTAGATTGAATAGGTTTTCATAGGTGTTTCTAAATCACTTTTAATAGGTTTTCTTTCTCAAACAGTTTTCTCTATGCAATTTTTGTACCCTGATGCCAAGATGTGCATGGGCTGACTAGCTCAGAATCTACACCGGAAGCATACCCTTCCAAAACAGAATCATATGCCTAGACACATTCTTAAACATTCCACCCACTGTGTGTGTGATGCACACTGCTGCACACCTTCATTGAGTGGAATGTTTGGAGAAATGAAAGCATTTTACCTCGTTAGTGCTTGCATCAAGGAGGGGTTATTTTTTGACCCAACACCTGGGCCTAGATGTATGTACGATTCGCAAGGGCTGAAATTCACCGAATTGCAGCCTTTGCGAACCGTAAACGGTCTTTTTGCATGTTTTGAGATGCATAAAAAAAATCGCAAAATAAAGAATCGGAAAAATTTGCGATTCCTTATTTTGCTATAGCATTTAAGGAATCACAATTTTGCGATTCTTTAAATGCTATATATGAAACTTTTAAATTTTGCGATTTTGGGTTAAGAAATTGCAAATTACCACCAACTTGAAGTTCGTGGTAATTTGCGAAATCTTAAAATAATCCCAAATGTTGCATTTTTAAAGGTGGCTTATGACGCACATACATGCCCATAGGGCATGTATGTGCGCCATATGCACACAAATGCTGATTTCAGGGGTACAGCAGGGTGTCCTTGAGACACCCCTGCACCCTTGAAATCATTCTCATTTTGCGATTAGCAAATTGCGAATCGCAAAATGAGATGTATTTCACAATAATTCCTATGGGCCTCCTGGCCCATAGGAATGACTGGAAAATTATTCCTTATTTGCGAATTCGCAACTTGCGAATTCGCAAATAAAGAATATTAAGAAATCGCAAAAAATTGCGATTTTAAACATACATCCCATTTTGCGATTTCTAAATAGCGATTCGTTAAAAATCGCTATTAAGAAATCGCAAATAGGAACGATGATACATCTAGGCCCTGGTCTGTTATCTTACTAGATCAGACTTTGGTGTGAAAAACTATGGGGGCTTGCGCTAATCTACCCAAATTACACCCAAGTAACTCCCACTTGATGTAAAGTGGTGCAAAGTGGCACAAAATGTAATTTGCAGTGAGAAAATTGAACCTTTGTAGTGCAAAATATGACATCCGCTTGCAAGAGTTTGCATTGTTCAGCAGCGCTTTGTGCGACTTTGCCCTGGCACTAAGCCTTGGTAACTCTGGTCCCAGGCCTCTGTTGAGCATGCTGGGGTGTCAAAGTTGAAAAGAAGCTGTTTTTATGAGCAATGTCGTTAAAGCAGGACTCCACTCTCTTTACCACAAGGCAGCTTGGAAAGCGGGGCCCTGGGCAACTAGCCACGCCTTAAAATGTCACTGCAATAATATAAACTTGTTTAGATTACAACATATTTTTCAGCAGGGAACTCGTGACTTAAAATGTGGTCAACTTCGTATCTCCTTCTATTTTCCAATATTTATTTTAAATATTCCTCCTAGTTCGGGTAAGAAAAGAAGGCGGAGCCGCAGCTCTGTTAAAGCCACCAGGGACCCTAAGCAAGCAGGGGCCCCACATGTTTAAAAAGAGCCTTCACACCACCTACAAGGACTCAGGACTCGTCAGCTTTTTCCAAAAAAGGCTGCCTTTCAGATGTGGTGATGCAGGGGGTTCCTAGCGGAAAGAGACACAGCTCAGGGCTCAAATGTAAAAGAGATTAACTTAGGGTATGGCGTAGGGTCTCGTGCATAACATGCACCGATGCGCACTGGTTGTAAGCAAATGTTCTGAACACATGGAAAGCAGTAAATACTGCACCTCTGACATAACGCAGACCTGCGTCTGAGCTCGTGCTGGGTACATGATGAATTTACAAGCATTACACAAGCGTGCAAAACATCGCCCACCTACTGCGCTACGCCTTTAATGGACTCAGCCTTTCATCATGTAAAGGTCGGTAAAAACAGACCCCTGAATGGCACAAAATTGAAAAAATTACCCGTAAATACGCAACAATGCTAATCCGGGATCAAGTGTTTGGCATATTGCGGAAAAAGCAATATCGTAAATCGCGAGTGACGCAAACAGGCGCTTGCGTTTGCTTTGTAACCGTGAGCCTGTCATTGCATGTTTAGCGAAATTAAAGAGTGTTTACACAACACGGCGTAATCTTGGGCACTATGCGTAATAATCACAATGCGAATCCTGGAACCTATGCAAGATTATGCCAGTGTAAAGGACTTTTTTCTGAGCTCAGAGGAAGAACTTTCTACTATAAACTACAACTCCTCCTATAGCATCTTGGAGTAGTTCTAGATGTCATGATCTAAAAACCACCAGCGAAAAATAAACATTAAACTGCCTACGGCTGGACATTCGCAGTGCGCGGAGCTACATGTGTAAAAATCATCAACAACAAAAAAAAACACCCTTCCTCTCTCAAGGGACCAGCACGTGAGTTATCTTTAAACTTCTGCGGGGAACGGGATTTTGATATCAATTTATGAGTATGATAAATTTAATAAAGAATCCCATTCGTCTGTTTTGGACCGCTTTTATCTGTCATTGAGGAAAGGACCACCCCAGCATTGGTTAGACAAACCCCATTAACTGACGCCACTCTGAAGAACCACTTACAACTGATGAAGTTTTAAGAGTTTATATAAAGATTAATTTGAATGCGATACAATCCACTCAGGATAAATCTCAAAGTATACTAAATACAAAATCAGTTAAAATCTCAGTTGCTTTAAGCTTCGGTGTGAAGTGGTTTCTTCTGCGTCATCTGCAGTAAGACAAAAACAATCATCAAGTTAATCTGTCCCTACTCTATGCTATGTGACAACCCTACTTCGCAAGTTCTTCCCTAAAAAGGTGTCAGCAGTTTGTCTCCCTAAGAAGTCAAACTCTCTTTAGCCTCTAAAGGAAATCTTAAGTTTCAGAAGCAGTACCCTATCTGCCTACCCATCTGCTCTCTAAGGGTCCTCGGCCTACTGCTCCCTTGCGCTATGATGTCTCAGTGCATCTGCTCAAGGCATCTACCCTCGCCCTTGCTCTGAGCAATTCGCCCTTCTCTGATTGCCCTCTCCTGCTTGCCAATTGCTACCTCCTCCCCGGGGTGCTGTCCCTAAAATACACAATCACCGTGTGAGTGGAACGCCCCTTGACGCCCACCACGGACTTCCCCCGATGATGTCAACTTCTTGCTTCTTCCATTGGTCCACTCTTCGCGTCGCTCGTTAAGTTGACCCTTCTCCTTTGGATGTCATCTTCATCATTTCATCGTTGACATTTATTGATTCTTTCAGATCATGTAACATAGAAACTTAGACAAGGCCTTAACTCCATATCTCTTAACTTGACCCTGCTAGGTCCTGTGAATGGTCTTGTCAAAACATAGTCTACATTCAGAGTGTCTTTCCTCACGTTCGAGCAATAAGCTCCGTCCGGCATTGTCACCTTAAATCTAACAAGTGCTAGACTTCTCGGCTCTCATGTCCACATCAAGCTATTTACGACCTTCACAAGACCACTAAATTTCATTTCATGTGACTATGCTCCTTTGAGCTCTTGGTCAGTCAGGTTAGAAACACAAATGACCTAAACTCTCCCAGTATTCCTACAAAAAACCTTTACACAGCATAACCTTTGGCATACATTTCTATTCGTATTTTTAGCAAAGCCCTAGTTATACTTAAACATTCTACATCAAATATATGAAATATATTGAATACGACTACATAGAACATAACTTATGCATTTTCCTTGATTACATCTTTATGTGAGTTCTCTTATACATTTATCCACGTTTACGTCTTTCCACATTATTTTCTCGCCGCTTCTCCCAATGTAAAGTTACACATTTAAAGTTACACACGTACACGAATTCTCCTGTGCACGCTCTACATTTCATAAGCATTTATACACATTTCTATACAATTGCCCTTCATGTATACGGGGTTTCTAAACTTAATACATTTTAACGTGTGAATACATTTACATTTCCTATAACAGGTTATCACATTCATTGGCCCTTATGCTATGGTTGCCAACTTTTCATTACGATATGCATTTCATTCCTACGTTTATAACATATAAGTCTAAATATGGCTACTATATACTTTTCGTTCAAATTGCGCTCTCTCAGTTCCCCCCTTTGATGACTTTTAGGAGTCATCACTAAAGGCAATTTGAATACATAGTTTATACTGAACTAGTTACATCAGTTCCTCTTTTTATCGATTCAAGCGTTCTCAGACTTTTATACTGTTGATCTTGTAAAACAGCTAGTCTCCTTTCTTGGTCTCTCATCGATCTTTGTAACTTGTTCGACCTATACCATTTATACAATTTTACTAATCCTAATAATATAATTATACAAATTACTACTATTAATACAGGCTTTAAAATGTACCAGACTATACTTTTGCCTATATTAGCAAACCAACTTCCAACCTTGCCTACTCCAGTTCCTACTTTTTCCCAAACATTTATTTTTGATAAATCTTCAATTTCTTGATGAATCTGTGTAATGTTTCTGATAACCTTCTCAAGTGATTTTGAATTATCAGGAATATAAGTACAACATTCCTGAACTTTCAAAGCCTTACAAACTCCGCCTTCCTTTGCTAATATTACATCTAACGCAAGTCTGTTCTGTAATACCATTGCTCTAATCGACTGCATCTCACCTTCTACTAACATTAAAGATCTTGCAGTGCTGGCAGACAGTCTATCCACGACAGTCGCCAACCTTCTAATCTTAACGTCGTTAAGAATCAAACCTAACAATGGAAACATCGCTCCAAATACATCTCCTACTACTTCTGCATCTCCTACTTCCCTTTTCGTTCTCCTCGAAGCTTTTCCTTCTATTATCGCCAAATCCTTTGCATGATATATTTTGGGGAAGACAATTGCCAAGTAACACGAACCATACCAATTATCTGGAAGTTTTACATAGGCATTTCTCCCACATACAAAATATACATTCGGAATAGCTTGCATCCCTTTCATAAAATCCTTTGTGTAGTACTCTAACCTAAAAGAGTGCTCACAACTAACTTCACCTACAAATTCACTCTCATAGTACGTTTTGCTTCGAGTTAAACATAACTTTCCTTTCTGCGTCCTATCCAATGCGATTGGACCATTACTACCTTTCTTTTTATGTGCCTTCTCTTCTTCCGTCCAGTCTATTTTCCATTGTCCTGACATTTTTAGAATCTTCTGCCGTCTGCATCGATCATCTACTTGTGCTATAAACTTTTTCTCTACTTCTGATACTTTGCAAGTCAGATTATTTCTACGTGCATATGATGTATCTAGCGTATCCCAAGGAAGAAAGAATTTAGCTAGTCTATCCTCCTTTTTGTAATAGTCCCACTTATTCATTTGCTTATAATTCGGAACTTCAGGCAGTACCGAATCATAATTCGAAAAGTAGTACTCAAATCCTTCTCTACCATAAAATATACTAAGCAGTAAACTACATGTGATCCCATAAGTCAATGGGAGATGGTGATACCTAATGCCTTCGTCTACAGAAGCCGGCAATTGCATACAAACGTAGCAATCTTTGGCCTCCATGGCATCGATATATTCATACAATAACTTTGCATATGCATTTGACCTAAAGTTTCCCTGTGACTCATCTATGTGTAATCTACGAGCTTCATCTGCAAGTAACGCTTTTTCACGTGTAACAGTGCTCTCCTCCTTCTTTCCCACAAGAGTGGGTTTCAAAGTCGTTACAATTTTTACATTCGCTATTCTTTTATCGTTTTCATGGCCTGTCATGTAAGATATCGTTACTACTATGATTATGAGAAATATCACTATTGCTATAAGTGTACCTACTATACATCTAGCTTTTCTGTTTAGGTTGCCGTTCTCCATGTTATCAAAACAGCGTCCCTCGTTCTCCAGCGAAAGTTCTCTTTCCAGTCTTTGGTTACTTGTTTGCGTTCACAGTCTTTAAAGTGCTTTTTATCAACAGGTATCTTTTTCACCACAATGTCTTTTCTCTTCTTAGCAGCAGACAACTCTAGCCCTTCTCCGTCCTCTAAATGTAATCCCTAATTTTATTCTTCTTTCCACTCGGCGCTAGGTTATCTTCTTCTTTATAACATACGTACAAAAAGTCTTTTATGCATCAACAATTATCGTCGGACCTGCAGCTTTCACAACAATAATTAACAGTTCAAAACGAATAACTTTTTCTGCTTCTTCGGTCATTTGCTGACCAGCTGTTGGAAATTGTAGTCTTTTTAACACCAAATCTTGGATTTTACTCAAACGTGGGGGTCGGGGAAGTGTGAAAGTCAGTAACCCCTCAGTCTCAAGCCCAGGCGCCAACATCCATATCTCCACTGTCACGACTGGATCGAGAGTGGTTACCTTCACACTCTTCACTCTCCCAGATTTCTGTCCCCAATACATCTGCTAGATAAGTCCACTCTGGGGTGGCGTACCTTCTGCAGGGCACACGTACCCTTCTTGATCTTCGTGGACTCTCAGTTCCTGAATCTGTCGTTTCTTCCTCCTGATCCGACTCTTCAGCGATCGGGACAAGAGTTCTTTCTTGCTTTCCTTCTGAATTTGGCCTTTTTCTTCTTTCCGGCCAAACGGTTTTGTCGTTTCCCGTCTTTCTGCTCCTTGTTCCAGGACCCGTCTCTTGGTCACTCTCAGTTTGTTCAGTTTCCGATTCAGTCTCCCAGTTACTGTCTTCTCCTGAGACGACTTCGGTCTCGCTAGTGTCCTGACCTTCGTCGTCCTGTTCCAACACAGTTTCAGCTTCTTCGATCACCTCCACAGCTTGGCTTTCCCCCTCTATGGCTTCTCCGCTTCCCGCCGGATTCTCATCCGAGAGAGGAGCTGTGTCTTCTGGAGGTGTTTGCACTCTTCGGGTGTGTGAAGCATGTATCCAGTTTGGCAGCCCTCCACACTTCACTGTAGTATTCGTTACAAGTATGACTTGAAACGGTCCTCGCCAACGCACGTCTAAGCAGTTCTTCCTGACGTGTTTCTTCACCAGGACCCAGTCTCCTGGACTCAGGTCATGGCACAAATCTTGTATTGACGGAACCTCTGCAGCCTGGACCTGGAGGGACACAGAATTTACGGCATCAGATAGTCCCTTGCAGTAGTCCAAAATCAAATCGTCTGTGATGTTCACTAGCGCTGCAGTTGGAACCGATGGCAACCTCATAGCTCTCCCCATTAGCACTTCATGTGGAGAGAGGCCTGTTCTTCTATCAGGTGTGCTACGTATGCTCATGAGAACTACTGGAAGTGCGTCTGGCCAACTCAGGGATGTCGATGAACAAACTTTAGCCAGTCTGGACTTGATAGTGCTGTTAATTTGCTCTACGATCCCTGAAGCTTCTGGTCGATAGCTGCAGTGTAACTTCTGATCGATGTTTAAAGCTGAACACAGCATCTTTACCACTTCGCTATTGAAATGAGTTCCTCTGTCCGATTCCAAAGAGGATGGCACCCCAAACCTCGGTATCAACTCTCTAAGTAACAATTTTGCTACTGTAAGTGTATCGCACCTACGTGTAGGGTAAGCCTCAACCCATCTAGAAAATATGCAAACAATCACTAAAACGTATCTAAGTCTGTTGCATGGAGGCATTTCTATGAAGTCAATCTGCATCCTATTGAAAGGCCCCCCAGACCTTCCTATGTGACTCAAGGTAACTGGTGTTCTCTTACCCACATTTAGTTGCTGACAGATCGTACATCGCTGACACACTGCTTCTGCCGCTACTCTAAATTTAGGGTTAAACCACGTTTGCCTGAATACTCTCACCATAGCATCTCTTCCTATGTGAGCTGATCCATGCAATTTTCTTGCCATTGGACTAATGAGTTCATTTGGTAATACTGCCCTTCCGTCGGCAGACACCCAAAAATTCATTTCACTTTTCTCGCACCCAGCTGTTTCCCAGCCCTTTTTCTCCTCATCTGGTGCATTTTCCTGTACTGCTCTCAATTCGTCCCATGTATCTACGGTATCTAATAACATGGTCAATTCAGTCATTTCCTGGATTCCCCCCACTTTTGCATCAGTGTGAGAATATCCCTGCTCTGCGCAGTAACGCGCTACCTCATCGGCATATTTATTTCCTAATGATACAAAATCCGTATTCTTCGTATGAGCTACACATTTGACCACAGCTATGGCCATTGGTTTTTGCAAAGCCTCTAACAAAAGTTTCACGAATTCTCCATTCCTAATCGGAGAACCCGAGGAGGTCATGTAACCTCTTTGAGACCACAACTGCCCGTAATCATGAACTACGCCAAATCCATACTGACTATCGGTGTATATAGTGACTCGAAGTCTTTCGCCTGCTAAGCAAGCACGAGTCAAAGCCACAATTTCAGCTACCTGTGCGGAGTGTACTCCTTCCAGGCAAGCGGCTTCTATAACTCTGGTAATCGTGCATACTGCATAAGCTGCTCTCAGCTGACCGACATCGTTTCTTACGCATGAACCATCAACGAAGAAAATTTCGTCTGGGTCTGTCAATGGCTCATCTACGATATCAGGTCTCGGTTTGGTACATAGTTCAGTCACATCGAGGCAGTCATGTTCTGTACAGTTTTCATCTTCCACTTCATTCGGAAGTGGCATCAAGGTTGCAGGATTCAAGACAGAGCATCTTTTTAGGGTCACATTCTCGGCAGCCAATATGACCTGCTCGTAGCGTGTGAGCCTGCTATTCGTCAGATGCTGAGTCTTCGTCCTTGTCATTAACAGTTCTACAGAATGTGGTACATACACTTCTAACGGATGACCCATGACTACGCTCTCAGATCGTTCAATGCTGACACCCGTTGCAGCTACGGATTTCAGACATCCGGGCAACGCTGCGGCTACTGGATCTAATGTAGCCGAAAAGTACGCCACTGGCCTGCGCGCATCTCCATGGACCTGTGCTAATACCGCTAAAGCGCATCCCTCTCTCTCGCAGCAGTAAAGCAAAAAAGGTTTAGTGTAATCTGGCATCCCTAAAGCCGGGGCACGACATAAGTCCTCCCTCAGCTGCAAAAATGCCATCAAACAATCTTTGTCCCATGGTACCGGATCACTTACTCCTTTGTGCGTCAGTTGTAATAAAGGTTTGGCCTTCAGTGAAAAGTTTGCTATCCACTGTCGACAATAACCAACCATGCCTAAAAACATCCTGACTTCTCTTTGTGTCGTAGGCGCGTTCATTTTCATAATCGCCTCAATTCTGTCTGGAGACACCTTCCGCTTTCCCTTCTCAATCCTGTGGCCCAAGTATTGCACCTCAGTCTTACAATATTGCAACTTACTTGGAGACACCTTGTGTCCGTTCTCAGCCAAGTGATTTAACAAGGTGATGGTGTCTTCTCTGCAAGCTTCCTCAGTTTCTGACGCAACAAGGAGGTCGTCTATGTACTGGACCAGAACTGAATTCTTGGGCAGTACTAGACTCTCAAGATTTCTCTTTAAAAGCTGGTTAAAAATCGATGGGCTTTCTGTATACCCCTGAGGGATACGACACCATGTTAAAACGCGATCTTCCAGCTTAAAAGCGAAAAGATACTGGCTCTCTTCGTCTAACGGTATCGAAAAGAAAGCCTGACACAAATCTATCACTGTGAACCATTCAGCTTGGAACGGTATCTGAAACAATATCACTGATGGATTCGGTACCACTGGACAACACGAGACAACAATGTTATTAATCTTTCGAAGATCCTGTACTATTCTGTATTTTCCACTAGGTTTCTGCAAACCCATGATCGGGGAGTTACATGGACTTCCCACGATCTCCTTCAGTATTCCCTGCTTAATCATGGATTCGATCACGGGTTTTATTCCTGCGACCGTCTCCGGTGTCAACTTGTATTGTGGTGTTTTTGGATACTCAGCATTGAGTCTTACCAAGATTTTTACCGGTTCTACTCCTTTGATCAATCCTATTTCTTCCCCAGTAAAATCCCACACCTCGGCTGACACTTTCTCCCTCAAGTCCTGTGGGAGCTCCTCCACTGTTAAGGTAGGATAAAGTTCCACGCATTCCTGCGACTTCATGACTTTAAAATCAGCGTCCTCATCATTGGTCTGCACTTCTACTCCTTCTGGTGTGCAATGTATCGTGCAATTCAGTTTGCACAGCAGATCTCTCCCTAATAAGCACACGGGACTAGAATCGCAGATCACGAACTGATGTTCGTCACTGTAATTCCCTATCCTTACCGACACTGGTTCGGTCAAGGGATTTGTCATTCTTTTGTTCGCAACTCCTACCACCTGTACCGTTTCTCCTGACATTGGCAGACCCGGGACTACCGCAGATCTCAACGTAGATCGAGTGGCCCCTGTATCCACCAAAAAGGTTGTAGGACATCCCGCTATTTCAGCCTCTACGTATGGTCCTCTCTGATCTACTTCCAAGGCGGCTCCTAGAGTACAGTCTTCGTCCCTACTAGCCCGCTGCCCTGTAAGAGGATCAACGTAGTAACATTTCTCTCCCCCTACAAACAATGGCATCTGTCTGTAGGTTTTTCCTCCGTTCGTGATGCGAGGTGGTTGAGGAAACGGGGCTCGAGGAGTCTGAGTCCCCCCTTTGACAAACTTGCCCTTCGGGACTGTGGCTCCCTTAACCACGTTGTTCTGAACCTCTTCCTCCTCCTGCTCTAATTCCCCTGCCTCAACGTTGTAAGGACACTCGCGTCGCCAGTGTCCCACCTCGTTACACTGATGGCATCTCGTCTTCTTTTTCAGCGTCTCGATATCCATTCTCGGTCTCAGTCTTTCTTCCTCGTCTCTGCTCTGATTATTCTGTTTCTTTGCCTGCGTCCCTGTTCCCTGCTGTCGCTGTTTATCCTTTCCAGCAGCCTGCATTTGCACTAACATTAGCTTTTCTTTAAGCTTCTTTGCCTTCGAATCTATCTCGTCACTACAATACCTTGCATACCTCAGAATCTCGTCTAAAGGTTTGTTCTGCCAACAGATCAGATGCTGTTGGATCATTAGGCATATTTCTGGTCTTAATCCTAAGACAAACTTTGAAACAAACTGTCCTATGTCCTTGGGATCCATCACATCTAACCCGCTGTACTGCTTGAATGCTTTCAGCAACCTCTCGTAAAACTCATGCACTGTCTCTTTCGGCTCTTGGGTAGTCCGATCTATCTTTACCCAGTCTATGTCTTGCACCGGCACTTTCTCTTTTAGCCACGTTATTACCCTCTCGTACTTTTCCATGACTCTATGAGATGGACCATTCGTCCTGGCTTCTCTCGTTGGCTCACAAGTGGGCCAATCAACACTAAGCTTGCACGCTGTCCATAAGTCTCCGGGTACTACGATGTCGAACAGAGTGTTCAAATCGACCCACAGTACCTTTGAGATCTTCACGAATCTTTCTACCTGCTTATACCATTCGACAGGATTATCTCTAAGCTTTGGGAAGGAATTGGTGAATGCCGCCAAATCCCCCCTAGTCCAGGGTACATGGACGTAGCTTCCATTCGCGACCTCTCGCAAAGGGAAGGCTTCCATTCGCATCAAATCTGTGTCCTGGGAACCCTCAAGTACACTCCGTCTAACGGAGCCCTTTCTGGACCATCTTTCCTCCCATCTATCTAGATCTCTCCATATTCTGATACTTACGATCAATTCCCTTATGTGTACTTTCAGCGCGATCGTTCTGCGATCATCCAAATCCTGATCTGTGCAAGTTAGCCTGTGGTTACTCTGTAAAGCCTTAGTTCGTGACAGGTCTACCATGTACCTGTTTGCTAAATTAGATAAGTTCTCATGAACTGACCTCGCTCTTCGAGTAATATCTTTGGATAGAAACAGTATCTCAGCTGGTGTATATGAGTTTAATCTCTCTAGTTGCACTGTACCATCAATCAATTCATCCAGATCTGCCTTCAAACTCATCACATCAAGCCGTTTCGCTTTTATTTCAGCTTTCAGCATCTCAGTTTTATGTTCTTCTCTCATATCCCTCTCACCTCCACTATGCGCCCTACGCCTGAGCACAGGTGAGTTATGAGGAGCTCTGCTTCCTTCTCTTCGTTCCCACCCTTCGAGATCCCAAGCCTTTCCATCTCCACGTGGGGTATGGTGGAATAACGCTCCGTCCCCCAACCCTACATTCCGATTTCTAAGCTCGGTTTCTCCAGATGTGAGATAGGATCCACCGTTCGATTCTAACCCATTATAACTTGTTTTTTGTCTGGTGTCACTTAATAGACGATAGGGTCCGTCACGGCCCTCCATGTTCCCGTGATCTCTTTCGTGATCACCGGAAGAATGGCGAGACGTTTCGCGACTTCCTATGTTTTCGTGACTCTGACCACTATCTCCGGATGTATGTCGAGATGCTTCGCGACTCTCCATATTTCCGTGACTCCAATGTCTTGCATTCTCACCTGGGGCATGGTGTGTGCACCTGAAGGTATTCCTGTACTCCTGTGTCCTATGTTCCCCTTCACTAAAGGTGACACGAGGCACTTCGCCACACCCTGCACTTCTGTCTTCGCACATTTGCCTATTGCTGCTCTCAGTAGGATAGGTATCTCTTCTGCTCTCTTGGCTTCTTCCCTCCCACTCGGCGCTGCTTTCGCCAGCTCCACAATGAGAGAGAATCCTGTTATCCTGTTCTCTCCACTCGGGTCCTGTTTCTAAACTTTTATTCCGAGCTTCTTCGGCAGCGTCCCATTCACTCAGGTATTCCCTTAATTCCTTATAGGTTTTCGGTTTAGGACCCCTCAAATCCATTGACCCTCTTCGACCTCGCTGTTCTACTCTGGGACCCGTTGCGGAATCAAATGGGGTACTCCGACTTATTGGTGCTCGTATCTGCCTGTGGGAATTCATTGTGGCATTCCTATTGTCCTCTTCTGCTCTTTCATTATCCCACCGTGCCTGTTCATCCTGCTGGACCCCTTCCGGGTTATAGATTGACACAATAGGACCTATGGTGACCGGAACCTGTAAAGCGTCCGGCATCTGGTATGACCTAGCGCATTGCGTCTCTGGCACGTTCTGGACCACAAGCCTTCCCACTACTCTCTGTTCCGGACTAGTTTGAGGTATCTCTACGGTCTTAGTAGCGTCCCACTCTGATACCGGGATCGACTTATACTCTCCCCACCTAGTTCCGTCTACTTGCGGTAATATGGGACTCGCAAGTTCCCCACTGTATGGAGGTGGTCTGTCTGTCAATAGCCTCTCTAGCAGTTCCTCCTCTGTCTCGCTTTCCTCATCCTCCTGTTCTAGAGGTTTCTTTTCTCCCGTAGCCTCTATCATGGTGAACAATTTGTCCGCTTCTATCTTTTGCACCCTCCATTTCTTGGCTTCATCGTCCCATTTAGCATCCTGCATTGCCTTTACCGATCTTCTCACCCTTTCTTGTCGCCTCTTTACGCCCCTTTCGTGTGCTGTTCTAAACCACACACCAAGAGCTTCAAATTGTGTTGGCCTCGGTAGAGGTCTCATTGAAAGCATCGTCGCCTTCAGTTGGTTCAACACTTCTAATTTAAACGTTCCGAATCTTGGAAACGCCAGCTCTTTTTGCCCTTCTGTTAGCCTATGCCACTCAGAAATCCACAGTATTGAATGTAAGCCTACATTTACTGCCATATGATATGCTGGTGTGCCTTCTGGTGGAGCTTCTTCTCCGGCATATAAATTTCTCCTTTTCTTTTTAAAGATTTTCCCTAAACCCTTAAAACACTTCATTTTGATCTTACTTATTTGCCCTAAATAACAACCACCAATCCCTGTGCGACTCTCGCTAATCAGCCTATCCCAGCACGGTTCTACGCTGACGTCACTTGTATCCTCTTCAGCAGCTTCCCTCGTTTCTTAACTCGTCTCACGATTTCGCATGCGTTTTCATTCATACATTGAAAAATGACTACTTCCGTCCAAGCGATCACTTTTCTCTGACTGTACGGCCACAGTCTAACTGTAATTGCTACCTCAACTGGCACAGCGTCTTTCCTCTTACGGTCGGACACTTGCCTCAACTGATAGGTTACTTACGCACAGTAGACGTCCGACCAGCGTTCGCTACTCATTCACTCACACATACGCTCCCCCTATCATCGGTCTGTCGGGAAATCAATGGTACCTCATGACCCCCTTTCAATGGTAGACAAATTACTCTAGGTGTTCGATACACCCGAACCACTTAAGTCCTCTGGACATAAGATTTCATCCAGTTGCGCGCGCTCACAACCTTCCCTCAATCACACTACAGGCATTCAACTCCGCTTGACATTACAACACAGGAACAACATAAAACACCGCAATCTTACAACGCATGACCCTTATACTCACTCTCGACCGATTCTGCTGCTTTTCTCTCGACGCACCGTCAGCACCGTCTTCGGCTGCGATTCTTCTTCTGGTCGACGATGACTAGGGACCTTGGGGTAAACTAACCTGGCCTAGGTCGTCTTCCTCAAGAAGATAACCATCAAACTCTGCTACCAACTGCGGGGAACGGGATTTTGATATCAATTTATGAGTATGATAAATTTAATAAAGAATCCCATTCGTCTGTTTTGGACCGCTTTTATCTGTCATTGAGGAAAGGACCACCCCAGCATTGGTTAGACAAACCCCATTAACTGACGCCACTCTGAAGAACCACTTACAACTGATGAAGTTTTAAGAGTTTATATAAAGATTAATTTGAATGCGATACAATCCACTCAGGATAAATCTCAAAGTATACTAAATACAAAATCAGTTAAAATCTCAGTTGCTTTAAGCTTCGGTGTGAAGTGGTTTCTTCTGCGTCATCTGCAGTAAGACAAAAACAATCATCAAGTTAATCTGTCCCTACTCTATGCTATGTGACAACCCTACTTCGCAAGTTCTTCCCTAAAAAGGTGTCAGCAGTTTGTCTCCCTAAGAAGTCAAACTCTCTTTAGCCTCTAAAGGAAATCTTAAGTTTCAGAAGCAGTACCCTATCTGCCTACCCATCTGCTCTCTAAGGGTCCTCGGCCTACTGCTCCCTTGCGCTATGATGTCTCAGCGCATCTGCTCAAGGCATCTACCCTCGCCCTTGCTCTGAGCAATTCGCCCTTCTCTGATTGCCCTCTCCTGCTTGCCAATTGCTACCTCCTCCCCGGGGTGCTGTCCCTAAAATACACAATCACCGTGTGAGTGGAACGCCCCTTGACGCCCACCACGGACTTCCCCCGATGATGTCAACTTCTTGCTTCTTCCATTGGTCCACTCTTCGCGTCGCTCGTTAAGTTGACCCTTCTCCTTTGGATGTCATCTTCATCATTTCATCGTTGACATTTATTGATTCTTTCAGATCATGTAACATAGAAACTTAGACAAGGCCTTAACTCCATATCTCTTAACTTGACCCTGCTAGGTCCTGTGAATGGTCTTGTCAAAACATAGTCTACATTCAGAGTGTCTTTCCTCACGTTCGAGCAATAAGCTCCGTCCGGCATTGTCACCTTAAATCTAACAAGTGCTAGACTTCTCGGCTCTCATGTCCACATCAAGCTATTTACGACCTTCACAAGACCACTAAATTTCATTTCATGTGACTATGCTCCTTTGAGCTCTTGGTCAGTCAGGTTAGAAACACAAATGACCTAAACTCTCCCAGTATTCCTACAAAAAACCTTTACACAGCATAACCTTTGGCATACATTTCTATTCGTATTTTTAGCAAAGCCCTAGTTATACTTAAACATTCTACATCAAATATATGAAATATATTGAATACGACTACATAGAACATAACTTATGCATTTTCCTTGATTACATCTTTATGTGAGTTCTCTTATACATTTATCCACGTTTACGTCTTTCCACATTATTTTCTCGCCGCTTCTCCCAATGTAAAGTTACACATTTAAAGTTACACACGTACACGAATTCTCCTGTGCACGCTCTACATTTCATAAGCATTTATACACATTTCTATACAATTGCCCTTCATGTATACGGGGTTTCTAAACTTAATACATTTTAACGTGTGAATACATTTACATTTCCTATAACAGGTTATCACATTCATTGGCCCTTATGCTATGGTTGCCAACTTTTCATTACGATATGCATTTCATTCCCACGTTTATAACATATAAGTCTAAATATGGCTACTATATACTTTTCGTTCAAATTGCGCTCTCTCACTTCCATGAAAACATTTCAGGAACCAAGGTTTAAAGAATGGGTCTGTGTGAAAATGGAGGGTTCCTAAGAGGCACTGTGCTTTACAGTGTTTAAATGTATAAAAAGGTGGGTGGCAACTAGGTAAATAAACGAGTAAATAAAGTGCTTTATGAGCCTGTTAAACATCGTTAAACAGTGACAAGTCTATATGCCCGTTTCTGAATCATTTATTTATAAGGCAAGTGTTGTCTTACATGTATTAAAACCAGTGCATCATATGCTAGCTCTGAGGCTACTGAAACAATTTACCAATGGCCCACTGAGGCTAGGGGGCAAGTAAAGCAGCAGCGCCTGGAAGGGTGTTCCTGCTGGGCAGCGCTGCCAGATTGCGGCAGAAACGAGCTCATTTTGTGCTCGGTTTCACCACCGGCGCAAGACCTGTGCCAAAGGAGGAGAGGTGGTATCATGAAACAAGCATAATATCACTGAAGGAAATTGCAGCACTCACGTTTGCTTGTATATTGTCTGTGCCTCTAGTGATAAGATTTTTTCGAATTCTGCTCTCTTTTTAGATCCCTTTTTGTGCATCATAGCCAACGCTTCAACAAGTTTGCTGAGTTACAACACAGTGAATAAAGCAATTTATAATAAAGTGAAACCACTCAAGTAAGATATTACAAACCACAGAACATGCAGTACATCACTGTTGGAAAGCAACACTCTCTGCTTCATTAAAGAAAAGCGGTAAGATAGGTCAAATATTCAGAATCATTTTTATATCCATTTGCAACATGTGTTTTCAGCTCTTCACACTCCACTGTGAACGCTTTCCCCTTTAGTTTAGAACAAAAGCCAGTAATAAAGGAAATATGTTTGCTATTGGATTTGGAGCTATCTTCGCGAAAAAGAAGCCTGACATTCTTGCCATGCAGTAGGCAAATGAAAAGACTCATTGGGCTCTGTTTGCCCGTAGCGCTCCTAAAACGTTAACATTTTATTGGCTAGATTTTCACCCTGGGAAATAAACTGGGGCCAGGTTACCACTGAGGCCATTTAAGTTAACGAACTGAATAAAAAAAGAACGAGATTAGCTCATACAGCAGTGCAAAGGTCACTAGAAGGCACCTAGTGTGTTTTGACACATACGGGGCACCGTAAGGCGTCACAGATAAAGTGCCAGCAACTCAATGAGCCATTTAAACATTCCGCAGTTCAGCCGTAAAGAAGTGGCACTTTATGAAGCTCCTGGTGACAATAAGATAATATTGCTCTGATAAGAGCAACTTGCAAAGAGCTGCTCTGGAAATCCTTAATAAAGGGGCAATTCCAAGATACAAAGACACAAAAGCAAACAACGTTTGTCTTTGTACAGCAGAACGAAGATGAACTGGTTGTTAACCAAGACAAGAGGAGTTCTCAAGAAGAATTCACGGAGTGTCAATATGTCGCAGTCGTAAAATGCTTCAGGATACGTGCGAAAACACTCTGCCAACGAGAAGGGGTTGGAGCCTAAGTCTGGCATGTGACACGTGTCACTCTGTCATGTGGCATATGCCACATCTGATGTGACATATGCCATAGATTTTCTACTTGGTCTTTCATTATTATCAGTTGAGCATTTCCATAGGACTATGTTTCACTCTGCTAAAATAAAAAAATTGTTTAAAAAAATAAAAATAATATTAAAAAATAATTTCCCGAGGTGGGGTTTGAACCCTGGTCAAAACTCACTCAAGCCCCTGCACATCCACAGTAAGCCACTTACTCTGCTGAAGGTTCTCCAGCCAAAGGTATTTATGTCATAGAATAAGGATGTCAGTCCTTCCTCTATTTCTATTGTCTTTGGACTGTAGATAGCAGAAATCTTCTCTCGATTTACATTCTTTAAATACAAATAGCCCTTCCTTTCATACAGTCTGCCACTAGCCCCATGCATTTCCAATTCTTACACAATCATCCCCAAATTCTCATTCCACTAAATAAGTGATTTCTTTCATAGCAAACCTGTCCCCCCTATCCACGTGCCACCCAGCATGCCATTATCAATGCCTGACATGCACTATGAGTAAGGAGGCCATAGTTCTCCCAGATACTGCTAGGGGGTCATTTACAAAGGCACAGCTTTCATTTGTGGAATTTAGAAATAAAAAAATAAAAAAATTAAAAAACGATCTCCCCCACCTGGGGTTTGAACCCTGGTCAAAACTCACTCAAAGCCCCTGCACATACACAGTGAGCCACCTACTCTGCTGAAAATACCCCAGCCAAAGGCTCTTATGTCATAGAATAAGGATGTCAGTCCTTCCTCTATTTCTATTGTCTTTGGACTGTAGATAGCAGAAATCTTCTCTCGATTTACATTCTTTAAATACAAATAGCCCTTCCTTTCATACAGTCTGCCACTAGCCCCATGCATTTCCAATTCTTACACAATCATCCCCAAATTCTCATTCCACTAAATACGTGATTTCTTTCATAGCAAACCTGTCCCCCCTATCCACGTGCCACCCAGCATGCCATTATCAATGCCTGACATGCACTATGAGTAAGGAGGCCATAGTTCTCCCAGATACTGCTAGGGGGTCATTTACAAAGGCACAGCTTTCATTTGTGGAATTTAGAAATAAAAAAATAAAAAAATAAAAAAACGATCTCCCCCACCTGGGGTTTGAACCCTGGTCAAAACTCACACAAAGCCCCTGCACATACACAGTGAGCCACCTCCTCTGCTGAAAATTCCCCAGCCAAAGGCATTTATGTCATAGAATAAGGATGTCAGTCCTTTCTCTATTTCTATTGTCTTTGGACTGTAGATAGCAGAAATCTTCTCTCGATTTACATTCTTTAAATACAAATAGCCCTTCCTTTCATACAGTCTGCCACTAGCCCCATGCATTTCCAATTCTTACACAATCATCCCCAAATTCTCATTCCACTAAATAAGTGATTTCTTTCATAGCAAACCTGTCCCCCCTATCCACGTGCCACCCAGCATGCCATTATCAATGCCTGACATGCACTATGAGTAAGGAGGCCATAGTTCTCCCAGATACTGCTAGGGGGTCATTTACAAAGGCACAGCTTTCATTTGTGGAATTTCATTCAAAGCCCCTGCACATACACAGTGAGCCACCTACTCTGCTGAAAATTCCCAAGCCAAAGGCATTTATGTCATAGAATAAGGATGTCAGTCCTTCCTCTATTTCTATTGTCTTTGGACTGTAGATAGCAGAAATCTTCTCTCGATTTACATTCTTTAAATACAAATAGCCCTTCCTTTCATACAGTCTGCCACTAGCCCCATGCATTTCCAATTCTTACACAATCATCCACAAATTCTCATTCCACTAAATAAGTGATTTCTTTCATAGCAAACCTGTCCCCCCTATCCACGTGCCACCCAGCATGCCATTATCAATGCCTGACATGCACTATGAGTAAGGAGGCCATAGTTCTCCCAGATACTGCTAGGGGGTCATTTACAAAGGCACAGCTTTCATTTGTGGAATTTAGAAATAAAAAAATAAAAAAATAAAAAAACGATCTCCCCCACCTGGGGTTTGAACCCTGGTCAAAACTCACTCAAAGCCCCTGCACATACACAGTGAGCCACCTACTCTGCTGAAAATTCCCCAGCCAAAGGCATTTATGTCATAAAATAAGGATGTCAGTCCTTCCTCTATTTCTATTGTCTTTGGACTGTAGATAGCAGAAATCTTCTCTCGATTTACATTCTTTAAATACAAATAGCCCTTCCTTTCATACAGTCTGCCACTAGCCCCATGCATTTCCAATTCTTACACAATCATCCACAAATTCTCATTCCACTAAATAAGTGATTTCTTTCATAGCAAACCTGTCCCCCCTATCCACGTGCCACCCAGCATGCCATTATCAATGCCTGACATGCACTATGAGTAAGGAGGCCATAGTTCTCCCAGATACTGCTAGGGGGTCATTTACAAAGGCACAGCTTTCATTTGTGCAATTTAGAAATAAAAAAATAAAAAAATAAAAAAACGATTTCCCCCACCTGGGGTTTGAACCCTGGTCAAAACTAACTCAAAGCCCCTGCACATACACAGTGAGCCACCTACTCTGCTGAAAATACCCCAGCCAAAGGCATTTATGTCATAGAATAAGGATGTCAGTCCTTCCTCTATTTCTATTGTCTTTGGACTGTAGATAGCAGAAATCTTCTCTCGATTTACATTCTTTAAATACAAATAGCCCTTCCTTTCATACAGTCTGCCACTAGCCCCATGCATTTATTATTGTTACACAATCACGGCACAGGGAACCCCAGGTGCCACCCAGATTAGGACCCCCCTGGCATAGGTAGAATAGGATGAATGAAACATCTGGCCCGCCATTTTTAGGACAGCTTCTGGGCACCCTCTTCGTTCAAGTGGGTCTCCTGGAGGCACGCAATGGAGACGCCATGGCGTCGGAGGAATGAAAGGACCCTGTATCTTTTAGTGCAAGTGCCCAATCCACGCACGTTCCAAGTTAAGAATTTAAACCCCATGACAGGAGATCACGCCCAACCTGGACATATATTACAAACGGCGTGTTCCGCCACCCACGGGCCCAACCAGCATCCAGGCCGGGGGACCTAGCCCATCTGATCAGCCATTCAAAAAACAGAAACACAGTACTCTCGATGCCAGCAACAATTTCCCCTCCCAACCCCACCAACCCCCCAACCCCCCCCAACCCCACAACCCCCCCATAACATCTACCCCCACCCCCACCCACGAGCAAGATGACAGCAACAACAAAACACGCTATCCTGCCCTCCCCCTGCTGGTGCCAGGATGTACACAGCCACCCTATTTGTCCCATCCAATACACACACACACACACACCCAACCAAACACCACCCACCCCCTTCTAGCTCCCCATGGGACCCAGACGTACAGGAATGAACCTGGGCTTGGCCGCCGGCATCAGTCCCAAAGCAGGGCCCTCCCCAGCCAAAATAAAGACAGACACCGCCACATAAGGTCGTTCCAACGGGATACAGGTCCTACGCTCCTCTCCGTCATTCAAGCTCGAACAGCACGGCTCCCAGGTACCTCATACAAACTCAAGGCCCAGCACTAAAGCCCCCAAAGCAGAGCACAACACTCTTCACTCCAACAGTACCTTACGACAGAGCCGTCCCCTGCAGCAGTTCAGACATTCCAGTCTCTGGGATCACCGGAGCCGTAGAGTCTGTACCTGGCACAATGTCCTGCAGGGTATCTGGAACCAACACGTCCCCAGGGGCGGATGCGCCCGAGGACTCTGGACCATCCCTTGCCAAGGAAGGTCCCAACGGCTCCGCCTCTCGCATCGTCGTCCCTGGGGATGGTTCCCCCAGGTCTCACGGGGCCCCCCTCACTCTCCCGAGGGCATGTCGTCACCCCTGTATCTCCTGCCACTCCCACACCTCAGCGGGCTATTCGAAGAAATGCGCCCGGCCCTGAGATATCACCTTGACCTTGGCCGGATATAACAGCATATATTGTAGCTTCATCTCCTGGAGCTTCTGCTTGACTCCCAGGTAGGACTTCCGCTGCTCTTGCACCTGTTGGGTGTAATCAGGATAGATGCATATGTGGCTGTTCTCAATGGTGAGAGACTCCGTCTACCTCGCCGCCTTCAGAATGCAATCCCTGACTATATAGTTCAGGATCTTCGCAATCAATGCCCTCGGAGGCTCCCCCGGGTGTGGGGGGTACCATGGCCCTATGCGCCCGTTCGATGCCAAATACATTTGATAGCCCATGCGGGCTTCAAGTTGTGCGCTGTAAAACCGCCTCTTATGCTTGATTTAATAATCTATAATGTTGTGCCTTCTATAATAAGAATCTAGGACACGTTTAGCATTTAAATGACTACTTTAACAATTGCGATACAAAAGGGGATGATGGACGGAGCGTTTGAGCAAATCAAACACTCACCCCCAGTCAGCTGATCTGGGTTTAATCCATCACCATTCTTTAGCCCACTCTCCCACCCCAGTTCAGACATGGCCATATGCAAATCAGTCTGACCCTGTGCCTCATGGGAACAGTCCAGCCCAAACTGCCAAGCCATGTCTTCCCTGTACCGAAAAAAAACATCCTGGAACTGGTTTCTGGATAATCAGCCATCATCAGCCAGCCTAGCTTGAATCCAGTGGCAAAGTGAGCAAGGGACCCAAGTCTGGGCACACCCTGCCAACTTAGGGAGAACAAAGCAAAACCAAAGGGGAAGATGGACCGAGTGTTGAACGTTGCAAGCACTCACCCCCAGTCAACTGATCTGGGCCTTGATCATCTTACCTGTCCACCCTGCAGCTGACTGCTTTTTTAATTGGGAAATTTGAGCCCCCCCTGAATCTCACTAACTAGGCCAGTCCCCCTGCTGGGGATGCCACATTCATGCCTGGCACGTACTCAGACACATAAGGGCTTGATTTGCTTGATGCACAGAGTCAAGTTTACTCTTCCTGTGAGTTCATGTCCCCATTACATTAAGGTTGTTGAACTTGTTACTGTGCCTACTACATAATACACTGCAACCTACAAGCTGCAGGCTCTAATCCCTAAAGTATAGTTAAAGGTGACTGAGCCAGCTGCACAGGTCTGCTTGTGATCTCCAGGTTACACATCCCAGTCCAGTTACGGTTACTCAAAGGCTCAGTTTACTGCAGAATAATGTAAATAAACTGCAGATTGCACTTTTGAATTCGCATAGGAGCTACTCAGCCTCTCACTCTTCTAAGGTGGACACAATCTGTACATTGAAATATAATGCTAACATGAAGTAGGACTCAGGTTACTGTGTGTGAGTCTCCAGCACATCTTTCATAATAACCATGTATCTTTCAAAATACTCCTCTCTTATTACAGTATTGCTGGGGGGACTGGTGATTTACATGGTGAGCTCAGGTCACATTCCCTACTTTCCCCAGTTGGAGCAGTAGGAATTGTAAAGCACATTTTCACCCTGAAAAGTACATTGGTACTGAAAAACAGATGTTCATTGTTCTCTAACTCAATAGTGCTCCTTTTATTAACCACAGAAAGAGGAAAGGCTGAGTCAACTTACCAGCCTTTGAACCTGTGACCCTGAAGTCAAACACAGATCTCTGCAGTTAAATGTGTGAGTCCCCAGAGCCACCAACTGAGCAAAAGCAGCAGGTCAAGCAGTGCACTATTGATAGTGTTTGGCTACAGACAGCTGCAGCTGTCTGTTAGCAACTGCTAATGAGTAGGCCTTGGCGGAGTTCGTGGAGTTCCGCATGACTGAAAAACTCTGCTGTGCTGCGCGGACTTTGGCAAGCAGCAAAGTGCGTTACGTTGCACCATTCGCACTGATTTTTAGAAATTGGAGTTTGACCCGTGCTATAAAATCAGTGCAAAAGGTGCACGCACAGCGCAAGAGGGTGCAGCTTCTTTCTGCTGCTCGAGTTGATGTTCTACTAGAGCAGCAGCTTCCTCAGCGCGAATGGAAGGTTTCTCAACGCAAGCGGTAGCGACCATCCACACTGCCAGCATTGAAAGATATCGCCGGGAGGTGGTCTGGGGTAAAATTCTCCCCGCTTGCAAACTTAATGTTGGTGAGCGCAAGTAAGTAAAAACTCTGCTCTGCGGAGTTTTTCAGAAATCCGCGTGCTACGCGGAGCGTGGAGTGGGAAAAACTCCGCAAAATCAATGAGCGAAGTAGAATTTCATGCTCAGGCCTACAAAAGCGCTCCACACTATCAGGGTCACTGCATATTCATTTTTTTACATTTTGCTGTTGAAAACAATTATATCAAATGTGAAGTGACTGCCATCTTCTACTTCATAACTTGCAATGCATGAAATAATGGTATTGTTACCTTAGGTATAACAGGCAAACCACTTGTGTTGGCTTTGTCAAATGCTTCTTTCTGTTCTTATCTTTGTGTGTTGCCCGTCACGCCAACACTCCGTGAAAAAGCATTGGCATAGCCAATATGTCGTGCCTTTGGGACCTTATAATTATTTGGCCATGCAGCACATTATCCTGGGTGCTACAGCATCTACTGTTACTTCACGGGATGGGAGGAATGGCACCCTCACAGCTGCCCCATCCCGTAAAGGACAGTGCCCTCACAGCCATTGTTAGAGCACAGTGCTGCTACAGCTGCTCCAAGCAGAAAACACACAGCACTCCTGCAGCTGCTGTGAGACGTTGGCCTGGCATATGCTGTCCACTATTCTAGTGGGCACCTAGCACCAGTCCAAATGACCCTCATTGATGGTAGAATGTGCGTGCCCATACTCACACACGCACACACACCCATACACACACACTCACACACACCCTCCACCCCCACCCACCCCCCCTCTCCCTCACCAACAAACATTGCATGCTTTTTCTTTCCCTCCCTCCTCCTTCTCTATGGCTGGTCTTCTTCCGTCCCTGCAGCGCTGTTACTGGTAGAATGATGCGTGTGCTGTGGCTCCTCTGGGTCCTCGGCTGGGCCAGCATGTACTCACAAAAAGACCCACTGGTCATCTTGGACACCGACAACCGATCTCTCCTTCTTCACCGAGTTCTACGCCTCGCCACTGGGCACGAGTTGCAGGCCACGCCGATGTGCATGGTCACGGCTTGCCTCCAGCGTGCACTGCTCTTTCCCTTTCCCTTGGTTTTCAATCGTGGAGCTCAACGCTGAGACTACAGTGCGGAGTCCTTTCCGGAACCAGGGAAAGCAAACGTAGTAGAAGAGGGTATGTGGCATAGCCCTTGATGAGCAGCTGAGGAAGAAGCCTACCAAGCCTATACCCGATTATGAGTTACAGCTCGACGTCCGGCCCTGAAGACGAGCTATGCAATAGAGACCTACGACAAGCCAAGGAAAAGCATAGCGGCGAGACACTGGGTCCAAGTGCTGCATTAATTAGGTGAGAGCTGCGGGTTTGACGAGGCAGCTTGGAGAGGACGGCGTTGGAGACTGGCCCTTACTAGTTGTCTACAGGATCATTGGGCAGATGCAATTGCATTTTCGTTGAGGAGCGGAAAATCCCCCTGCTCTTTCTAGCAGTTGCTCCTAAGCGATTCCTGCACGCACCAAGTTCATTAATGACTCCTGTCAGGCCGCCTCCAAAATGAAAACGCATTTTCAGAGCTACCTTTGTTTCGAAATCACTCTTTTGTTGACTTATCAGCTTTTTTTGCCTCAGAGTGTCCAGCTGTGTTGAGCTGACACCTTCAGCCGACACACGTACACGCAGGCGGCCTTCATCAGTGAGGTCAGCACCCCCTCGGGTGTCCCGTGGACCGCTCTCCTCCAGTCTAAAGCCTCATTTCTCATGACAAGGCCCAGTTCTCTTCCAGAGTGAGCCAGTCCAGCACTTACAGTATTCACATCAATTTATACAACGTATGCTTGGCACACAGCGGGGAACCGTGGGAGCCATACCAGTCAAAGCATTTGCAATGCAATAGGTCTCACATTTACACGAGTTTAAGCTAGTGGCATTGTAAATGACAATGCATTTTATTTATGTTTTAAAAAAGAAAACATAAATAAAAGCCAGTTATTTGCAATGTCAATTGCTTAAACTTGCGTAAATGCCAGACCTATTGAATTGCAAATGCTTGTTTAAAATGCCATTGTACTCCAAAGTACGGGGCAATCCTGTCATGTGTACGTATACTTCTGGTGCCTCAAAGAATAGCATACGGGATTGGTACACCACCCTCAGCTTGGCTAGATACAGCAATGCATAGGGAAGTTTCTGCTCACCTAGTTGGGCCTTGTCTGCCATAAATTACTGTTGCTTCTGCTGGACTAGTCTTGTGTACTCATGACATTTGAGGATGCAAGTGTTTTTGAACATCAGGTGTTCTTTGTCTGGATTGATTTCAAATCATGTCTCCGCTGTTGTGCTTATTCAAAATCTTTGCAATGAAAGGACTTGGTCTGGCTTCCCGGGGCAACTTCTGCATCATGGCCCTGTGTGCCCTTTCAACAACAAAATAATAGGACAACAACTATGGAAGTAGCCAGCCGGTGAGCCACTTAGTCAGGAACTCTTCCATGCTCCCCATTCATTTTGCATAAGCTTTATTCGATAGCAATTATCATAAAAGCATTTCATAGTCACATAAAAGTATATAAAATGAATATTTCATAAAATAAAAACAAGTTTTTAAAACCTGGCTATACCGTCCACTCTAAATTTACGCTTAATATCTTAATTGGCATTTGCTCATTAGGTTTAAAATTACAGATTAGCTAAAACACATGTCCCATACAAAACAGTTAATCTTCAGTACTTTGCAAATAATTCCTATGTGTAAATTATCTCTCAGATCCACAGATTAGATGGTATTTATTTGCACATTACTCCTTAATTGTGCCCTTATACGGATAATCCACGCACACCACAGGTACTTTGTAACACCACATACTAGCGAGGACCTACTTGAGTCACTTCTCATGATTCGTAGAGCATCAAGGAGGTTTCTAGTGCCCAAATATAATACATATAGGCTTGATCCATTTGGCCCTTGCTTGCTTGTAGGCTGGGCAAGCAAAGACTACATGGTCTACAGTTTCTTGTTGTGCATCACAGCAGGGGCAGTTATATAGGTTGGATGTTGTTGGGTCCCATTTTGCCAGTTTGGTGTTTAGCCTTACTGACCCTAATGTAAACTGCATATATAGTGCCCTGTCTCTGTGTTTCCTGATAAAATCTACATAACGTTCCAGGGATCAAACTGATTTATGCTGGATGAACTCTTCAAATAGTCAGACAAGCATTGGTTTATGTAAGACCTGGTGATTTACCCAGTTCCAGTAATTCTTTTGTAACTCTCTCTTAGTCGGAGTGACCTGCTTGGCCCAAGCTTTGGCTAAGCCCAGCTTGGTCAGTAATTCCTTTAGATCTTTAAGCCACTTAACACCTTTGTTGTTATCAAGGGTAATTAGCTCAGAAAGGACCGTCGCATAGCTATGGAGTTCTGGGGTGCGTCTTAGTCTTATCAAGTATAGAATAGGGCAAAGTATATCCACCTCGCTAAAAGTGTGTCTGCCCATGTCAGAGAGTATGGGCTTGAGTGGTGTATTGGTAGGGACATAAGGTGATGGCAGCATATGGCAGTTGGGGCAGGCCACAGCTGGTTGTAATTGAATTTTGGGAATCTTGCACTGCTGTCACTGCATTCTCTGAGTCTTGTTGTGTAACTGTTCTTTGCATTAGGGAAGCTTGCGCTCTTGTTGTCAAAGCTATACCTGAGTTATATGCTGCCGAAGCCAAAATGATTGACTCAGTCTCCATGAGGGAAAGGGCCGAGAGGTGCGCCGGGGCGGGGATGCAAAGAGGAGGAACACGTGTACAAATATGGGTAGGTTTCTCTCCCGCACACACAGCAGTGTGTACAGATGGCTGTGTGAATGTTGTCTGTGTGTATTGCTTTGTGTCTGGCTCAGGCACTTTGAAGCTGAAAGTTGAAAGAGGGCATAAGGTAAATCCAAGGTAAATCTACTAAAACGTATATCAAATTCCCACAAGCCCAGCGGTTCTGCTGCCTCAAATTTCCATAGAGCCCTTTTTTTTACACTGTGGCATTTAAAATCTTCTGTATATGTGGTTCAATGTTTTTCTTCCAATCCTGACCCAGCTTGCACTTAATACAATGAAATTCCATGTACTGGAATACGGGGAGCTCCTTTTAGGACAATTGAATGCTGATGACTAGTAACAACTTGTATAGATCTACAATATTCCAATGTTTACACTATTCAGGTGTTTGCCTATTGTTCCTTCCTCCAATTGTTTATTTTAGAACATCATATTATCATTGGGCGGAAATACTGCTCTAACAGCTTTATTATACTTCTGTGTATGCCAATGCTACTTATTAAAAGGCCACCCCTCTCTCTTATAGGCCTGTGTTTCATTTGCCAGGTAGTGAAATCCTGCTCTCGTTGCAGTGCACACCCTTCGCCCAGTAACAATTACCCCTGCTGCATAGCAGCCAATGTTTCAGATTCCTATGAGTGCCATTTTCATAATTTCAGTCAATTTAGTGTAATTATGAGTGGCATTTGAACAACTATGAATGAAACTTTCTGGAGAGCAAAATCAAGCAATGAAGACGAGAGAAACATAGGAGTATCAGACATTTCACATAGAGCACTGGAATTGTCCCTTTTCAATGCATTAGTGATTTTAGCAAATTTGTTTCCAAAAATTGTGCTTTAAATGCAATTTTGATTTCATCTTTTTCAAAATGTTCACTGGGCAGGGGAACCTCCTATCAAAACCTTCCTATGAGGAAGGAAGGCTCCCTTGCTGAAATTAGTTTGACTTTTTTGCAGTTCCATTTGAGGATGTTGGTGGAGCTAATAGAGGAAGTGGGTGGAGCCAGTGGAGGAAGTGGGTGGAGCCAGAAAAAAAGTAGGTGTGGACTCCGACAAAGATTGGAGCACCTGCACTTCATATTTTACAAATTAAGCACTGGCTGCTGGTACAGCGGCAGAGCTTCTGATGGCACCCAGGAGTCACACATTCATTCCCAAGCCAGTGTTAATGGGTAGGGAAGAGCCAAATATGAGATTTTTCGTTGGTAAACCAGATGGAGATTCATGCATGACACTTTGGCGGCAGCAGCCAAGCTTCACTAAACTTGTTACTGCTTGAAGGAAGCTTCCCTTTCTCTCCCAGACTTCTATCAACTACACACCAGGCCCCCACATGTCTTCACCCCTCGCTTACAGCAGAGGGTATGTGTATGCAATAAAACCGCACAGGAGTTTACTAGTAATGGCAGTCTACTGCATGCTACTGCAACATGGCCGCTTCACATGTGATTTTATCCTTAACCCAGTACTATGTATGCAACTTGTATAATCAGGCCTATTTCTACAATAACACAGAAGCAGAGATGTTTGTTCATAAATATGACGAATTGGCGAATATACTATTAGTGAGACTCATTACACAGGCACTCACAGATAACATTCATTCAATGCAAATGTTATGATCCGTGGTAAAGGTCCATTTAGGACATAAAAACATGGCAGTGACTACGGAATGTCAGGTATGGTTTAGTGCTGTTTGTTTTTTAGTCACACCCAATTTGCAGGTCACTACAGGCCGCTTTTAAAATAGTACATGCCACAAAACTCAGGCATGTGGTGTGGCATGTGACATGTTAAATACATGTGGCAGCAAACGGTAAACCCTTCTTTTCGAATGACGTTGGCAGAATGGAGAGCTTGTTTCGGGAAAAGAGATACTTACCTTTCGAAGGCGCTATAAGATTAACGACATAATAGAGTGTCTGGTTTATTTGCAGCATTTCTAGTGCAAAACCGGAACATATGCTTACTTTGGATAGAGAAAGCAGTGGCGTAATGAAACTTGAGGGGGCCCCCCTGCGAAGCACATGGAAGGGGCCCCTCCCTGGCGGCCCGACTCACCACCTACCACTTTGCGCTACCACCCAGAAGTCTAGTATATTTTGATTTGACTTCAGCATGACATGGCCACGTTTTCTATCATGTTCACCAGTACACCACGTAGTGTACCTGTTTATTGTTGTCAGTGCTTTCAATAAACATTATCTGATTCAAATAGGAAAACCAAACTGAAAGCAGCAGATGCAAAGCAAAAAACAGGTTCTCTCGCACTCGGAGTCGCTAATGCAGAACGAGAAAGGGCCCAGGCCAGATACCGTTCCTTACTATTTTTATTTGTAGTTTCATTTACTGCCTACCAGACCCTGTTGTGACCAAGGCAAGCGCTTTATATAAAGAAAGGGCAAATATGTGATGGAATCGGACAAAAGCGTTTTAGACTTGGAATCCTAGGAGATATTGCTGGAATAGTAGGGGGTCTGAGTTCATTTTTGTAAACCTCAAAAGAGGTGTGTGCATCGGATGGACTTGGCTAGGCTCAGACTCAGACCCTGACATTGTCAACTCCCTTCCCTCAGGCTTCCTCATTCATCGTCTGGACCGCCCTAAGGGAAAAGGTGGAGGCATTGCCATAATTCATAAAGACCAGTTCTCATGCCGTTTTCAAGGCAGTCCCCTCCTTGACTGTGAAAACGTCATGTTCTCCATCCAGATCTCCCCTTGCCAAACTATGTCAGGCTTTCTCATCTACCGCCCCCCAGGACCACTCGGTCAATTTTGCAAATCCCTTACGGAGCAAGCTTACACTCTGGCCGCTACCAACTCTTCATGTTTGATCCTGGGCGATCTGAATATCCATTTCGATAAAAAGAAAGCCAAACCTACCGCCGACCTGATCGCAGACCTCGAAATTCTTCAATTAAAATTACTAGGCCATCTTCCCACCCACACTCTAGGACATCTGTTGGACCCGGTTTTCTCCAACATCAACGATCTCACTGTCCTCGACCCCATCCCAGTCCCCTGGACCGACCATCTCCTAATTCCTTTAAACTGGCAGATTACTCGCGCTCCTCGCCCCACGGCCCCTCCTAGCAAGCCCTCACGATCATGGTCAAAACTAGATGTCGAAATCTGGAAACAACATCTTGAGAGATCCCCGCCTACTCTTGACACCAACCCCATCAGTGCTGATGCAGGATTCTCAGCTTGGATGGGCGACACTCTGGACAAAACTCTCCCCAAAAAAATCTCCTGCAATCCACGGAGTAAAGCCACATCCCCCTGGTTCACTGACGAATTACGGCTTCTAAAAAAAGCTTGCAAGAAATCAGAAAGAGACTGGAGAAAAAACTTTGACCTTACTAGAAAAACTGAATACAAAACTACTCTTCTCACCTACAAAAAAGCAATCAAAACCGCACAAATCAACTACTTCGAGGACAAAATAAAAACATCCACCAACTCCTCTCGAGAAACGCTTCAAATAGCCAGGAAACTTCTCAAAATACCGGAGCCCCCCCCACCCCCCCTGGTTGAACCCCCAGCCACCCGCTGCAACGAACTTGCTGAATTTTTTAATTCCAAAATTATCAACATCATCAAATCACTTCCCCCCTACCTCTTTGGACGCCCACACAGCCCCCCCGGCAATGAACGGACAATGTCCGCCCACAATATATTCCCGAAGGTCTCCATTAACAAGGTATAGATTACGTCTGCGAGGTTTACATTTCACTGGTGAGATTGAACCGATGTATTTGTTTTTTTTGTTTTCACAGAAATATTCCGGACTATGCCCAAAAAATCTCCAGAATGAGTAGATTGGCAGGCTCCCGGCTGAGTGAGTCCCCAGACCAGGCGTGCAGCACCAATTGGGCTCACCTTGCTTCAGTCACCCCCTGCCCCCGGTGTGTGTGTCAGCCCGGCTGAGACAGCTTCGCCGGCTGGCAACCCTTGAATTGCAGCCGCACCCGAGTACTTCACAGGTCTTTAAAAGACCATTTGCTTGTTAATGAGGCTTTTGTTGTGTTTTCACTCCTTCTTGGAGCCATTCTGCATATGGCTGGAAGAATCAGCCCCCCAAAATTTGTCTCTAGTTGCCCGCCTGCCCCAGACCCTACACATGCGCAGTGTCAGTGGTAAGGCTTTGTGCATTGTGCGTTGGTCCTTTCCCACCCCTTTTCGACCCACTACGCAAATGTGCATGGCCCTGTTGGTTCCTTGTTTACACCCTAGTCCATGCCTGTGCCCCCTTAACTAACTGAAGCCGAGTGGCTTAGTGGATTAATACATCCACTGTAGTGGCCTGTGTTCTTGTGTTCACAGGTTCAAATTCCAGCGGGCCTTTTATCCTTCTGAGGTTGATAAAATGAGTTCCATTGAGTTGGGTAATGATAAACATCTTTTATTCAGTGCAAAGATACAATTGGGTGAAAGTGTGCTTTTCAAATACACTTTGTTATCTGCACACTCATGGTCGGACACGCCACTGGCAAAGTTTATATGTCACACTCGGCATAACTCCAGCCCCTCCGGTGGTACCTGATACCTCTCTGTGGAGGAGCCTTTGTATGCCTTAAACAGTAAATTTAGGACTACAGAAAACCCACCCACGCAGCTCTGGCTGCGCCTTTGTGCATTGTGCCCCTATGCTGAGACCCGCCTGAGCATAAGAGTGTGCAAAAAGTGGCACTCGCGGGGTGCAGGTGTCCAAGTGGTTTATGAACAATGAATGCATCATCAACTCTCTACATTTAAAGGTAGTCTGAAACTGGCAAGGGAAATTTAAGTAGTAACCAGTGGCGCTGGTGACATTTGAAAGTCATGGGGCGTAAAATTAATGTTGTACTGCCCTGTTGCGAGTGAGTAAGTCCGAACAACCTACATGGGGTTCGGGGGTTGTCACCCGAGAAAATTGTGAAAAAAGAGTGGACAAATGGTGCATTTTCAAGCAAATTTGAGAAAGCAGGAAGGTTAAGAAAGCAATTCTGAAAGTGCAGTTATTACATTATTAAAGAGATGTATGGTTGGTAGAGGACCAAGAGGGGGCAAAGCATAGTGAGTCCAACGGGTCCACTCCGTGTGTGCAGGGACAAGGGAGAGGGATTCCCTTATCGTAACTAGGGCTCTGACACATCCAGAAGCTAGGTGTCATGCTTCATCATATGAGCCTGCCCCTCGTCAGGTCGGTGCTGCAATACCTGAAGGGCACCCAAACCGGGGCTCTTTGTCGGGGATCTTTTGTCCCTGCCCGTGGGTGCAGTGGGTGTTAGTCCTAAAACAATTTTATTGGGAGTGGTAAACTGCCTAGTTAAAAGAGTGAGAGGGGCACAAGACTAGTAATGATGTATCTAGTAGTGTATGTCCAGCTCTCAAGTGATCAACATGTTTCGTGCCATTATTGTCGTATGGATCAGGGCACTTCCTCAAGATTGAATAAAACGCTATCTACAATAAAGAGGTAAGTAAAAATTATACGTACCCAGAACCCAGGTAGTTGACCTGGTCTGTATGTGAGATATACTCGCTACAGTGAGTCGGCGGTATGAAAAAGGACACTAGTTGGGTCCGGCGAGTTAACGCTTCTTGCCTTAAATCCTACCCTGCCACCGACACCGGCAGGAACAAAAGATCCCCGACAAGGAGCCAACGGTTTGGGTGCCCGTCAGGTATTGCAGCGCCGACCTGACGAGGGGCAGGCTCATATGATGAAGCATGACACCTAGCTTGCTGGGTGTGTCAGAGCCCTAGTTATGATAAGGGAATCCCCCCTGCCTTGTCCCTGCAAACACGGAGTGGTCCCGTTGGACTCACTATGCTTTGCCCCCTCTTGGTCCTCTACCAACCACACACAGAGGAACTTCGTACTCTCTTTGCTTACTAGTCATTTTGGGGCTTGTACGTGGACGTCGTTAAACACGCCCCACAGTCCCTGCTTTTGTTGAATACATTTTTAAAGCGATATCCCTCAACAACAAAGGTAGCTGCTTATTCAGTATACCCAAGGTCATGCCGCCAACTGCTCCGAGCATAGGTGCCCGTGTTTCTAAAACTAAAATGCTGTAAAATATGTGTGTGACATGCAGCCTAACATACAGTCAGTTGCACACTGAACTATCTATGTATTGTGCTTAGTGCAGCAATACAGATATAAATACATAAGGAAGTCAGCTACACATACTGAAAATCGTTCCCTTATAAGTTATATGCATCATGTGTTTGGGGTACGCAAGATTCCGAGCTAACAGTGTACTATTAATGCATATTTTGTTTAACATAACAGTCCCTTCCATACCTGGTCAGGGGTAGTAAAGGCTATATATATACACACACTTACAATTAAAAGCACACACTCACTTTACAGCTCAGTTGTAAACTCTTTTTACTGATGCTCAAAAGCAATAAATATTTGCCACAAACCTTGCAGTGATTTGATCAATAAATGCCAATTTCCCAATACCCAGCTCCCAACCAACCTTTACAATTGCAGATTAACTCGTTGTAGTACATTTCAATTTCTTTCAGTGTTCCCATCCAACAGCACTCAACCTCTACACAGCACATTCAAAGCCCGGCAGCGAGAACATTACTTAAGTTGCAAACGTGTACAAGTGTTTGGAGTTGCAGCTCGCCTCTGTTCTGCAGTAAAACCGGTTAGCTGAGCTCGAATCTGGATTTATTCTCAGGGTCTGAAGATGTCATGGAGGTGATTTATCTCAGCCTTTCTTCATTTTGTGTTCCACACATTCCGCTCAGTATAGTGTCAGAAAAATGGGTTCATTTCAGATCCTTGTGTGCAAGCAGCTGTTAAGAGCGCACTCGTTCGTGCTCGGAGTTCACTAGCCTATGCTGAACAATCTGCATCTGTCCACGCCAGAGGTGCGTGAGTGTTTTCGGCATTACCCCCTGGCTGATAACTGAATCCATGTGAGTCTGTCATGACGAGGAAAAGTGGATGGCAGTCAGACATGTTTGAACTGGAAACAAACCAACAGTCTCTGTGTCCTTTCATGATTCAGAACTCTTGTTCCACACACCCTTTGTTCCCTTGTCCTTACCCTCTGCCCTCTTTTGTACTGTTTCCTCCCTGTGCTTTTCTCTGCGCTATTCACTTCTCTTCGCCCTTTATGCTTCAGTTCTCTGTGCCCCTCTACACCCTTGGATTCTCCTGGCCTCTGTAACCTTCTATTCTCAGCGTCCTTGTACCTCTTCCTGAACCATGGGATGCTCTGGGTCTCTGGGCCGTTCAGTTCTCCTAGCCCTGGGCCCTTCGCCTTCCTTCTTGGGACCCTTTGGGCCTCTCTCCCTGGGGCCTCCATTCCAGTCTCCCTCCTGCACTCTCTGTTTCTCTGTGCCCACGGCCCATTCGTCTCACTCTCTCTTTCCTTGCATCCTCTGGTACGCTAGGCCCCTCCACCCTTGCCCTTGGGTTCTCTCACCCCCTCCCTCTGCATCTTGCAGTTCTCTTACTTGAGCCTTCGGATCTTCAGTCCCTCTCTTTCTCTGTCGCCCCACTCCCTTTAGTACAGTGGGCCTATGCAGCTTTCACCTTTCCCCCTCTACAACTTTTGGTTCCATTTGCTCTCTTTGAAGTTTTCTAAACCCCTCTACCCTTCAGTTCCCCGACGCGTGCACCCTTCGGTTCTCTGGGCCCCTCCACCCATCGGTCCTACTCACCACTGGGCCCTTCAGTTCTCTTGGCCCCTGCACTCTTTGGTTCTCGGGGCCATTGCGACTTTCGGTTCTCTCTCTCTCCCAGCACCATGAGCTTCTTTGGGCCTCTGGACCTTTCAGTTCTCTTGTTGTCCTGCACCCATCGGTCCTGGGACCTGTTATGGCTGTCTGTCTATCTGTGCTCCCCTCGGCCCTGTCTCCCTTCTTGCACCCTATGGTTGTGTGGCCCTCCTGTACCCTACAGTTCACTATTTCCCTCCTATCAGTGGTGTCACTAGCGTTGGTGTCACCCAGTGCGGGTAACTCGTGGTGTCACCCCCTCACGACTTATCCCGAATCCATGAATCTATGATGGACCTCCTTCGAGTCCGCCAGTGCCAATGATTGCACTTCGCGGAGGAGAAAACGCCCATTGTTGAGGTGTGTTTTATCAGTGGCAGTTTTTAGATTCGTGCACAGCTGTCAGGCTCAATTCCTGTTAAATGCCCCCCTACTCCCTACGGAGACTCTGGTTCCTTAATTGGCACAGGGGGTTCAGTGGAAGAAGCTGCCATTCAGAGTCTGCGGCACGATTTACGATCACTGTCTTCACCGCCTTGAAATCGGCTTTTTCCCATAAAAAACATTCAGTTATAAAATGCATGTTTCTGAATATTTCTTTCCCGTGAGGTCAGCAGCACTAATGTGTATTCTGTTAGGAGAAAGTTGTAATCAGTTTTCCCAGCGTACCTTCTTCTTACAACAGAGATGCGGCTCCCAAGGACACTGGGTGCCCTAATGTAAGAACTGAAATTACCACACCCACCTCCTGTTTTGTTGGAAAATAAATAAATAAGGGTGAACTATCATACACTGAGCATCGGTGTCAATGCTCCTGCTGCACCAGTGCAGCAGGTGACAGAACTCGTGGGAGGGGACACTAAAATAAAGAATAAACATTAACAAAGGCAATACATAGATGTAAATGCTTATTTTGAATGAAATAGCACTCGTGAGTTGTCACCTGTGTTCTTTGTGATGTTTGTGTGTTGAGAGTGCCTAAGTAATGAAGGTGTTTCTACTTCACTCAGCAGCGAGATTAGGTGTGGTATATTGCACCTGTTAACTACTCGTTACGTATAGGCGGCAGCAGTTGGCAGAGTAAGAGTAAATATATCCCCCATGGATAATAAGTAGGGCCTATTGCTCTCCAAGGTGTGATACTTTACTGTACTGTTGCATGTGATATTACACTACACACTTCAATTAAATAGGCACTAGTGAGCAATGTAATGTCACATGAATTATCCCACACGAATAAAGAGGCTGGTTGTCTGAGCAGGATTGACATAAGCCTCTCACATGAGCTAGCATTCTGCCAATGGCGCAGCAGGTGCGGTGGCACCAGGGCCATTGGCCTGTGGCGCCCACTGCATCCTGAATAATGAAGAATATTCCCACCTATCTGCAGTGGTCTGGGGGCTCATTAGCATTCACACAATAGGGCCAAAGGCACCCTGCTATGCCACTTAACTATCAGGTGGTATGTAAATCCCCTGTAGCACCAGCTGTGTACACATGTATTCCTAGGGCGTTACAGCGTCTTACTAATTCAGTAATTGTTGTTGCACTTTCAGTTATCAGGATTTTGAGAGTCGACTTTAGGGCATATTCCGTGTCCCGTTGTATTCCCAATTCCTGTGCAAAAGGGGTTTCCTCCAGAAGCGGGAGTCGGACTACACGTTTTGTGGAGTTCCCAAACTCTTGATTTGTTTTACTTTTCACCACGCACATTTTGCAAGAATTTTCTTAAAAGTTTGCATTAGGAAAATTGGTTAGAAAAATAGAATGTGTGTGATAAACTTGTCGAAGTCCACTATACGCACACTTAACACAACTTTTATATCTTGTAACAACATCTAAATACAATCCCAAGAATGAGAAGGAAGGAATGGGTGGGGAAGTTGCTGTGCTGAATTGAAGTGTTTAAACTTTTAATTCGGGCATTTTTTGTGTCTATTCCTAGCGCGCCTTCTCTTCCTCTTCTAGCCCTGGGCCTGTATATCACACAGACAGCTCATGCCCGAATCCCGCCGCAGAGCCGTACCTGAGCCTCACAGCGCCGGAGCCGCCACTGTGCGTGCAGCATCGGCCCGGCCCTGAGAGCCACAGCAGGTGCTTCACCTTCAGACTCGGATGTGAGCCGCGCAGTCAGCATCGGATGCGGGCTGCGCAGAGCTACCTACACTTGACTTGAGCTCCGTAGCACTAGACTTGGACCATGGCGGTGACCAGTGACATAATTCTTTTTCTGCCTCCCTGTTTTTAGTTAATAATAAATAAATTGGGTCTCTCTTTTTCTCTCCTTACATCCTTCAGTTCTCTGGGCCTCAGAGTCCTTCCGTTCCAGGGGTCCCGTCGCGGCTGGCAAGAGGGGGTGGGGGGGTTGGGGGGTGGGGCGGCGCAAGGGGGGAGCGACACAGTAATGTCAATAAAATTAAAAATAAACTTAACTTAATACCTTCCTCCCACTGCGTCCTTTGGATCACGTGCCACCGCTCCTGCTGCTCCTGGCTGGGCCTGCCTTAACCTAGGCAGCCTCCCTCCCCCTCTCCTAAGCCACACTCCTTGGATGTGGGGGCGTGGGGCCCCTCAATAAATTCATCCCCTGTCTGATCTGGGCGGCACGAGGTGGGCCCCAGTCCTGGGTTAGCAGTGGCATCTGTTACGCCAGAGCCCGGGCGTGCGCATGGGCACCAACTATTTCAATAATTAAGAGGCCTGCTGGCAGTGCGTGCGCACAGCACCATTTCATTAAAGAAGAGGCCATGGCAAGCGCGCAACGAAGACGCTTGGTTGCTAGCTTTGCTGAGTGAGGGGGCCCCGCGGGCCCCTGAAGCCCAGGGCCCCCCGCACTGCAGGGGCTGCGTGGGCCTGTGTAACACCCCTGGGAGAAAGGTGTCAGAACACCGGGACATACGTCCAAAAACTGGGCCTGTACGGTCAAATACAGGAGCGCCTATTGCGTTGATTTCCGATTTTATTGATTTAAAGAATTGCTTTGTCCTTCACGTATAATTTCTTTTCCCCTGGATTTTCGGGTGTTTGCTGTCAGGAAAGCAATTGAAGCCAAGTGAAGTGGGTTCTGCGCTCAGGGGAGCCGGGGGTCAGGCATGCCTGGCATGAACAACAACCCTCTCAGACAAGTGCCCCTTTCAAAAGCACTTGTCTGAGAGGTAACTGACATTGCCTGCCCCAGATGAGCACGTCAGTCATCTACCAACCCAGGGTTAGTCCTTTAGTCTCCTGGAAGCACCCCCGTATTTAAGCGGTTCAGTGTCACAGCCCTTACATGCCAGATACTGGTCTTCAGGGCGCTATTCTTGCTGTCATGGCCATTGATTGCAC
Source organism: Lissotriton vulgaris (assembly GCF_964263255.1). Taxonomy (NCBI): domain Eukaryota; kingdom Metazoa; phylum Chordata; class Amphibia; order Caudata; family Salamandridae; genus Lissotriton; species Lissotriton vulgaris. The sequence goes on from NW_028254037.1 coordinate 40,602, forward strand.
ATACTCTTTCGGGCATGCATTTAGTCTGAAAACAGCACCGGGAGCCAGGGATTGCGTGTTTCCGCAAGTGCCTGGGACCAGCCTTGCGTCTGCACGAACGACGACTTCTTCTATTGTACAGCGCTCTGACACCTTCGGGTAAAGTCTGCGCTGCATAAAAATGCATTAAATAAAAATTAAATAAAATAAACCTGAACCTGCGTGTCTGTAACATACACTAGTAAACTAAGTGCCACCACCCCCACCTACCAAGTGGGGGTGTGCACTCTGCACTGCACACAAAGGCCCACAGAGGCTTAAACTCAGGACTTTAAGTGGGCCGGGTCTCAAGGGGTCTGAGCACCGGCAGCTTTTTTCAGGGGACCTCGAAACGGGTCTCTATCGGGCTCTGTTTTGAGCCCTGGTACAGGCGGTCCGTTTTTTCCGGACTGCAGTGACAGCAGTTTGCTGTCACTGCAGTCTGGAAAAAAGTGCAGGGCGCAAAACAGCCTGATAAAGACCCTTTTGGAGACAGTAAGCACATGGTTGTGCACTTCCCACACTGCTCACTTCTCACTACTCACTAGTGGAGAAGTGACGGCATGACATCATGTCAGGTGAGCGTTGTGGGGGAAGGGAAATCCTTTAACCACTTCGATGCTGATGACGAGCTGAGCTCGTCATGTAACGCGGTTTTTAGAAAACAGCCGCACAGCGCAAAAATAACCGCAGCAGCGATGCGGTTAAAGAGTCATTTTCTTTCTGGATTTCCCTTATCTTTCTGAAACGCAAGAGCAGCAACATTGTGGTAGGGTCAACAATGCTTTAATTGGAAACTTTTTCAATATTATATGTAACAAGCCATAGTTACAGCTTATTTATCCTATGCAACTAATAACCATTGACAAAGCCAATAGTCCTGACTTATTGTAGGTATGATGTTACTTGTTGTATCACATATCTGGATGCAATGACAGGAACCGCAAAATACAAGTCGGGTATCACATTATGCTAAGCACAGATTTTTAGAGTAAGTGTTTTAAAGCCACGCCCCTAAGTACACTGGCCACGCCCCTTTGAGAGACCCCCCAGTTTTTTCATTCTACTTAAAGCCCTGCTTAAATTGTCTGCTGCCGGAGTGCCAGTGCCACAAACGAAACCAAAAGCCCAGTAGCCAACCAAAAACAACGTACGCCACCAGGGCAAGGCCTCGCCACCTCGGGCTCTATGGATCGAATCAAAGTCACCCCCTACCGGCAGTGGCCCATCCCCCAGGTGTCGCGCAGTCAGTAGAGTACTACTAAAGTTAAGTGTAACACACACGTACATTAATTAACGCAGGCTGCAGCGACAAAATTAAAAACACAACAGCCCCTATAAATATAATTAGGAGGTTGTTGTGGGTGGTGGCGGGATCGCTTTCACTTACCTGCGTGTTGTAGTTACCGTGACCTGCCCTGACCTCGATGTTCACTTCTCAAGGCTCCTCGTCAGGCTCCTCGTCTCGACTCAATACCAGGAGGACTGCAGTCAGGGCTCGAGTCGGGGTACCACGCGGGTGGACGGCGTCCCACCACTTATTTTACTGTGTTTTTACCGGGTGGACGCCGTCCCCCCTGCCCAAAAGATGGAACGGGTGCCTGAGTCTGCACCTGCTCGCGAATGAGAGCCTTCTAAATGCACCCAAGCCTCAGACTAATCCCCCCTTCCACCTCACGCCATCCCCTTGCCAGCATTTCTCAGAGCACAGCCGAGGCGCCAAGGCTTCAAGGAGCTGCGCCGTCAACACGCCGAGCATGTCACTTCCAGGGACACCGACAGATGCCCGTAGTGCCGTCTGTAATAACCGCGTAATCTGAGGAATGGGTCCTGTGTATAGTGTGTTCTTGTGTTTTGAGTGACTGCCACTTACTGCAGTATTATACTTCTACACGTATCTTGTGTGTATTCACGCATTTCAGACGGAGACAGTAAATTTCGTGGCGTCACTTCCTGTTGTGACGTCACTTCCGGTGACACCACCTAACTTGGAGCGTCCCCCCACTTCTTTTTTTAGGACTTGTGCGCTGACTGCAGTACACAGCATGGCAATAGCAATGATAGCACGCACAAGCCAGCCACGACGAAGCAAGCCAAAAGTAAAACTGGGAAATACTGGAATTTGGTGGTCTTTGGACTCCTCCCCCAGACCCCAGCAAACCAATCACATGCAAAACAACAAACTGTTGCTAGGTCTGGTGGAAGAGGCAATGGCCACTGCCACACCCCCACAAAATCAAAGCCGCCCGGACTGTCCCGCCCTCAGCCATTGAAACTAATGGAGGGCCTCCAACTCCTCCCTGGGCCAAAGGGATAACGCCCAAATATAAATGCTATTCTGGCAGTGAGACACAGGCTGCACGCTCCAGTGTGTCGTCACTGCCCTGCTTTATGGCTCCAGGTCGAAGAAATCTTCGCCCAGCCAAAAGCATGTGCAGAACAAAGGCCATCCTCCACCACCCCCTTAAAAAAACAACATTTGAACATGTTTGTTTACCGAGCACAAGCAGCCAGCAAAATGCATTGCTAACTGCTCAGTGTTCCATCATGCATTTTGTTAGTCCCCCACAGTCCCCCACAGGGTGGGAGGGCGACGCCCATCTTGCCCGTGTACACCAGCCGCCCCTGGGTTTGACATGGTAGGGTTGTAATTTACGCCATTAAGGCAAGTTATATGCAGTTACTTTGCATGGATTTCTGTTGCTGGATCTAAGATCCAATAAGGCTGTGTGTTTCTTGGCATTGCAGGGTTTGAGACACATCGATGGCCGATCCAAGTCAAGTTAAGTCAAGTTAAAATTTGTATAGCGCTCTCCTGACCCAGAGGGTCTCAAGGCGCTTGAGGAGGGGGTGTTCGCTACTTATCAAACAGCCAAGTTTTGAGTTGTTTTCTGAAGGAGAGTTGTTTCTGTGTGAGGCGGAGGTGGGTGGGGAGAGAATTCCAGGTTTTGGCCGCTAAGTAGGAGAAAGATCCTTCCTCCCATGGTAGTTCTTCAGAAGCGTGGAATCGCGGCGAGGGCTTGATTGGAAGATCGGAGTTGCTGGGTGGGGGTGTAGAAGGTCAGGCGCGAGTTGAGGTATTTAGGTCCTAGGTCGTAGAGAACCTTGTGTGCGTGGCTGAGGAGACGGAACGTTATTCTCTTGTTTACGGGGGAGCCAGTGACTTCGGTGGCCTCTGACCTGAGAGGGGGGAGGCGGACTCTTTGGGTTCTTCCGGCGAGGAAAGAGATGATCCAATCCAATGCTTTTCCTTGTATCCCGGCGTTACTGAGGCGTTGTACTAGGGTGCTATGACAGACCGTGTCAAACGCTGCAGAGAGGTCCAGGAGGATGAGGGCAGCTGTTTCCCCGTTGTCGAGTAGTGTTCTGATGTCGTCTGTGGCTGCGATGAGGGCGGTCTCGGTGCTGTGTTTGGCTCGGAAGCCAGACTGAGAGGGGTCGAGGGAGCCGTTGGACTCGAGGAAGGCAGCGAGCTGACTGTTGACGGTCTTCTCTATGACTTTGGCAGGGAAAGAGAGGAGCGAGATGGTGCGGTAGTTCTTAAGTTCAGTGGGGTCTGCTGTAGGTTTCTTTAGTAGGGCACTGAGTTCGGCATGTTTCCAGCTTTCCTGGAAGGTGGCGGTGTTGAGGGAGCAGTTGATGATATCCCCGAGATGGGGTGCTATGATGGAGTCAGCCTTGTTGAAGATGTGGTGGGGGCATGGGTCGGTTGGTGATCCGGAGTGCATGGAGTTCATCAAGCGGATGGTGTCTTCGGTGCTGATCGGGTTCCAGGTGCAAAGGGTGGTGGTGGGGGGCTTCAGTTCGGTAGTAAGGGGGGTGGACTGGTCGCTGAAGATGTTATGTATGTCAGCGATTTTGCTGTGGAAGAATGATGCTTGTGAGTCGCAGAGGTCTTGAGAGGGAGTGATGTCGCTGGAGACGGCGCTGGGATTGGTAAACTCTTTGACGATGCTGTAGAGTTCCTTGCTGTTGTGGGCGTTGTTGTCGATTCGATCCTGGAATGCTGATTTCTTGGAGGATCGGATCAGCTGGTGGTCTTTGCGGGTGGCGTCCTTGAGGGCGGTCATGTTGTCTGTGGTTGGGTTTTTTCGCCACGTTTTCTCGAGGGTGCGGCAGTTCTTTTTGGAGTTCTTGAGGTCGTCATTGAACAAGGAGGCTTTTTTGCTACCTTTGTTGTTGTGATGGTTTTTCAGGGGTGCTAATTCGTCAGCGCAGTGGGTGATCCATTGTGCGAGATTGACGGCTGCTTGATTTGGGTCCGATGATTTGGCGGGAGGGTTTTGGTTTAGCGATGTGGTGAGTTGGTCGGTGGTAATTGTGTTCCAGTTTCTGCGGGGGACTTGTTGTGGGTGGTGGTGGGTCGTGGTCTTTCTAAAGTTGAAGTGGACGCAGCTGTGGTCTGTCCAGTGGAGTCCTGTGGCGTGGTTGAAGGAAACGTGCTTGCTGGAGGAGACGATTGGGTCCAGCGTGTGTCCAGCGTGGTGGGTGGGGGTGTTTAGCAGTTGTTTGAGTCCGAGATTAGCGAGGTTGTCCAGAAGGGTGGTGGTGTTGCTGTCGTTGTTCTTCTACAGGTGGAAGTTGAGGTCCCCTAGGAGAATGTAGTCCTCGGAGGGGAGGGCGTGTGGGCTGATAAAGTCGGTGATGTCTTCGCTGAATTGTGTGCGGGGTCCTGGTGGTCTGTAGATGAGGGTGCCTCTAAGTGTGGTCTTGGGGTTGGTGTGTATCTGGAAGTGAAGGTGTTCGGCAGCTGTGAGGGTGTCGTCGGAGCTGGTCGTGATGCGGATGGTGTTCTTGTGAACGATGGCGATACCTCCTCCTGTTTGGTTGATGCGGTCCTTTCGGATGATCTTGTATCCGTCCGGGATGGCTACGGAGATGTCGGGCGCTGATGAGGCGTTCATCCAGGTTTCTATAAGAAAGGCAACGTCCGGTGATGTGGTGTTGAGTAGGTTCCATAGTTCAATGGCGTGTTTGGGGACCGAGCGCGTGTTGAGCAGGATCCACTTTAGGTGGTTGTTGTTTGGGCTCTGTTTGGCGGTAGTGGTTGCAGTGTGGGTCCTGATACAGCAGAACTTGCAGGATTGGCAGGTGAAGGGTCCATGGGTGCGTCCTGGGGCGGCTCGGTGGCAGTCGGGTAGTCGGCCGGTGTTAAGTGCAGAGAGGGTTGCGACATCGTACGTTAGGCGGGTGGAGTGGTTTTTGCGGGGGCCAGGGGGTCTTCCGCTAGGCGCGGTCAAGGCGCGGATGGACGTAGACGGGCTTACCTTTGGCGCGCCTTCGGCGCGCTTAGGGCGCGCCCGCTGCGCGTAAATGCATCTGTCATAAGTAGATAGTGGCGAGGGCGTAGCGAGGGAGGAGCAGCTGGGAGGCGGGAGGCGGGAGCGGGGTGGCGAGTGGGGAGGGGATCGTACGGCGATGCTGTATATAATAAGACAGGTGCTAATTTCGAGCTACATGCAATGGCAGTGGGGCCAGAGCCTTCAACGACTCCAGGATACTGACACAGTCTAAAGAGATATTTTTTGTTCACAAACCCAGGTCTTCCTCCAGGCGGATAGCAGCACTCTCTGACCCGCTTCATTACACCACTACCCCATGCCAGCCATGAAGCTGTGGGGGACCAGCCGACCTCCACCTCATCGTAATGGATTGCTTAGTCAGGAGTAGGGGCAAGTCTATAAACCGAAGTTGTTCTTTCTGCGCCTTATGGAGCCGCATCAATCCCAAAAGGAATACTGCAGGAGTACGCGGAATGGGGACACCAACCATAGCTGATATCAGTGATAACAATTCTAACCAGTAAGACATAATCACGGTGCATTGACATAACATACATAGCAGGTTAGCATCTTATATTTTACATCTAGGACAGCAGTGCTGTGTGGCTGGGAAGATACGCTGCAGAAGGTGCAGGGTGAGATATGCCCTCTGCAAAAAAATGTATTGAATGAAGTTGAATTTGGCATTCCGTGGGATTCTCAAAGGGTATGCCAAGGACCTGCTCCAGTCCCCATACATCATGTCTGTACCCAAGTCTTCGGTGCGCTTAAAACATTCTGTGAAATTCTAGTTTGGTTAGTTATGCCTCTGTAAAGCCAGTTGGTGAGGTGTCGGCCATTCACTATCAGGTACGTTATGAAGACCATTTCATGGTGGGGAGGTTTCTCCCTGTGGGGGGACGAATGTTTCTTTACATATTGCAGAAGTGTGGCATGTAGTAAATCTAATGCATCCGTGACTCCTTTGCTCCAGACAAAATTGTCGTGTTCCATAAATGTGCTGTTGTGAAATAGGTCTCCCACTCTAGCTAAACCGCCTTCAGCCCAGGGGAGCAGTCTCAGTTTAGTGAGGAGGCCATTTGGGGTCAGGATCCCAAGTAGTGGTATGGTGTCAGAGTAAGGGAGGCAGCCACGTGTGTAGTGTGTGGATTATTTCTAATAAGTGAGAGCTGTGCGTAAAAGCAGCGAGCATCGGTCGGAATCTTAACCTCTGGTAGGATCAGAGTATGAACCCGTCCGCGATCCACATTGGCAGGTGAATAATTTAATTTAATGTAAGTTACGCCCTGACAGCCAATCTGAGAGCCACTGTAACCTAGTCCCCTTTATCAGTGTCCAGTTGCAGCTTATTCAGTCCTACTCTGCGGTGGCCACTTCCCCAAATCAAAAAAGAAAGAGTGATGTTCATAGTTAAGCAGCAGGGTCGGGATCACAACCGGCAAATTGGTTAAGAAATACAGTAGCAAGGGGAGGGCTACCATTTTCGAAATTGCCACTCGGCACATCTATGATAGCAGTAGGGAGGACCAGAAGGTTACATGTGAGTGTAGCGAGCGCATAGCCTTACCTAGGTTAACGTCAATGAGGTTTGGTGTTGAGCGATAAATCTGTATACCCAGATATTTTAAAGTATGTGCTGCGACTTTTAAAGAATGAGGGCCAAACTGAACCGTCTCTGGGCAATCCACTTGCCGGGAAAAAAGGCATAATACATACTGACATTAATTCTGATGCCCGAAAGCAACGCAAAAGCATAAAAAATGCCTGTGGCCAGTGATAGAGAGGTGAGGTCTTAAGCATACAGAATGATGTCATCCGTGTATGCGGAGATAATGTGTGTTGTTTGGCCGATACGTATGGCCGGTTGTACAGCCGATAACCGTACCCTAAGGGCTAAGGCTCCAGGGCCAGCACAAACAACAGAGGAGACAGTGTGCAACCCTGCCGTGTGCCTTTTCAAACCGGGTACTCCTCCGAGATATGTCGCCCTGTATGGGCCCTTGCCCTGGGGTCCTTGTACAGGAGCCTGACCCACATTAAATAACCCGGCGGGATGCCAAATAGTTCAAGTGCAGGGAATATGTAGTCCAATATGAGCATATTGAATGCCTGTCTCAGATCCAAGGTGATACAACCTGCGTGGGCTCTCTCCTTGGGGGTTGCAGTCATAACATGGTAAAACCTGCTGATGTTAAGTGAAGTGCACTGCACTGGTACAAACCCACATTGATCTGGTTGGATTAGGTTGTGTAAATATGGAAGTAGGCAGCCAGCCAGTACTTTACTGAATAGATTGTAGTCTGTAGTGATTAGAGATAGTTGGGGGGAACTCTGAAAGATACATTGCCTGGCGTGCTGGTTTGGAGAGAGACATTAAGAGTGCCTGTCTCATGGTGGGTGGCAATGACCCCGAGAACAGCGCAGCATTACACAGTTTCTCTAGTTGTGGCACAAGAGTATCCGCAAACGTGGCATTGAATTCGGACGGGAGGCCGTCCAGACCTGGGTCCTTGTTTTGAGGGAGGCTCCTGATGGCTGCCTTGATTTCAGACCTTGTGATAGTGCCAGATAGAGCGTCTTGCGCTGTTTTTTCAAATTGTGGGATCTGTGCGCCTGTTCAAAATGGCATCAAGGGGTCTTACACCAATGGTGGGGGGGGGGGGACTGTTACAAGTCTTTGCAATATTCACAAAATGCTACATTTATATCCCATTGTATATTCAGGGTATCCCCAGCGCTAGTGGTTATCTCATGGATCAGGGGATGTGGGGGGTAATCTCTGAGAATACGTGCTAATAGCGGGCCAGCCTTATCAGCATCAGGCGGAGGACTGGCTGGAAACCTTCACCAATGTGCGGGCCTCGGGACATGGCCACAACAACAAGGCTACCGAAAATTAAAGGCCCTTTTCGCAACTGGTGGAGAGAGTAACGTTATACGAGAATAATGACACCGCCTTTGCCACTTGTGGGTCCACGCTCGGAGCTGATCCTGAGCTGACAGCAAGACACCATGCAGGCAGTTGCAGAGATCAGGGGTTCCCCGATGAAGAGAATGCATCTAAATCCAGCCAATGAGACATGTCTAGTGATGACGAACAGATATATGGCCTACAGAATTCGCAGGATTCAGTAGGAAAAGTAGATGTCAACCAGCAGACGGCGTACTTGATTGCATAAACGCTGCAAGCTCCTGTATTTGTATGGACTATAAATTGAGGTATTGGGGTGTATTTGTGGGGGAATTGCTAGACGCGTAGACACCTGGGATGCACGCTGTTACTAATCCACAGTATTTTCTCAATACTGTGTTGAACACTGAAATACATGAGGGAACCGGTACGACTGAAACGTATATTTTATTGCTGATTTGTGAAATATTGCTGAGTTAACATTTGAAGTTTGCCCCAACTATATTGTATGTTGCCTGCGCATGGGGAGCCCCTGAGACGCTAGAAACGAGGACTGTACTCTAAAGTATAGCAGTTTGCAGCGCACCACCCAGGATTGTTTTGAATGTTATCTCAGATTGGGAGTTTGGAGGATGGCTGGTTACATTATCAGATTTTTGGAATTATTAAAGCATATATCTTTTTGTGAGAGGTCAACTGTTAAGAGTAGATTCATACAGTGTACCATGCTGCGAGTCAGCGAGCAAAGAGGGGTATGTAATGATGATCTGTGTTTAATTAACACAGCTGTTGGGCTGCCACGTACACAATTTCACCTGAATGCGTTGGAGGGTTAATGTCTTCAGTTAAGATTGGTACATGGGGAAAAGCTTCGCGAGCATCCGAGATGGCCGCGTGAGCTAAGAGCTCCCGAGACCCTCGCTGCCTCCTACATATATACTGAAACGAATCTGGATTATTCGGATGGAATATTGAAATGCAGACCCGGCAGAGGCACTAGCTGCTTTCCAAAATCGATTTGGACATTGGGAAAATGAATTACACCGATCGCAACTTTCTGGCCCACAGGGGTGGAAGGGCATGGAGCTCAAGTGGCACCAATACCCAGGCAGTAGTTGAAGAACAACGGCTAGCTGCAGTGGGATCGATGCCCCTGGTCAACTTTCGGTTTTGTTTTTGAGACCTCACTGGTGAGCGAGGGTGTTATCGACAGATTGATCATCCGCCTCCGCTGGGCGCTTCACTCTGCAGTGTATCTACCGCAAGTACTTGGTGCGGACCGGGAGAAACCCTTTCTCAACCTGAACATTTGAATTCTAGTGGGCTACGAAGTGCGGATATTGACACCAGGTCGCACAGGGCCCTCCGGGGCACAGAACCCAATCTGGCGGGCAAGCAAGACGGAGACCGGCAGAAGACCAAGATCACCGGCAGGGGCAGTGTGACGCAGGCGGATAGTATCGAACGATTCACCCAGCCGAGGGTATCACCCGGTACCATCCCTAAAACTACCAGAGGGGCGAATGTGACTTTTGAAGACCCAGAGGATTTGAGCCTCCAAGTCGTCATGGGCGCCATTGCTGGCATGAAAACTTCAACCGGACAACAATACGAGGCTCTGGCTTTAAAGTTGGATACCGTGGCTGTGAATGTCACCTTAATCAGGGCGGACCTCTACAAAACGAACGAGAAGGTAAAATCCCTAGATTTGGCCACAGCCAGTCTCACTACCGACGTTTCTGACTTGCAAACGGAGGTCCGTAATTTGCAAACTGCCAACGAACAGTTTGCCCGCCGATTGGAGGATTCCGAAAGGCGTGCAAGGCGGAATAACATACGCATTATTGGTATTCCTGAAAAATCAGAAGAAACCGCAACGGATCTTTTTGTGGAAGATCTGGCCCTCAATCATCTTGCCCCCAAAGGTTTGAGTAAATTCTTCGTGGTGGAACGGGCGCACAGAGTGCCGGGCGGGAGGCCGAAGCCGGGTGCCCCACCAATACCTATTATCGCTAGGATTTTCAACTTCCGCGATAGAGACGCTATTTTGCAGGCCTCGAGAGTGGGTGGACCCGTCAAGTTTGAGAATACTACAGTGAGCTTCGACCCGGACGTCACTCAATCTGTCCCAAAAAAAAAATTGGCCTTTCAAGGAGTAAAAAGGCGGATGCGAGACATGGATTTGAAGTACGCTATGCTCTTCCCTGCACGGTTGCGGGTCGAATATGAGGACAAGGCCTTTTTCTTTGACCGCCCAGATGTGGATAGTGACTGGATAGACACTCTGCCCGTGAGAAGAGATCCGGCAGACCGCTCTGGGGGTACGGAAGACGGCGGATCGGCGCAAGAATAAGGAATATTGACTAGGTTCACTGAACTATTGCATAGTGTACTGCTGGGGGTCGCATATCGTATGTATAAATATGTTTTGCTGCTTCTACGAGGTGGTGGGAGGGACAGGGACTCGTCCTCCTCTGGGGTTTCTTTTTGTAGACTATTTAGTGAATGGGGTGACAGGCACACTGCAAGTTGGGGTGGCTGATGGGTCAGACGCAGAATGCAGGGAGGGGGGTAGATGCTTGGTTTTCTGGTTGGGGGGCGGGGGTTGGGTGTTGGGGTTTGATTTGGTTTAACACAAGGTGCCGTATCGTTTGCTTATTGTCCGCTGGTGATGCGTCTTTCTCTGGGATGGGGTGCTGGGCACTATTGGGATGGGGGATAGGGGGTTGAGACTAATGTCATGGAATGTCAATGGTCTAGGGGACAGAATTAAAAGAGGGGTGGTTCTCCAACTACTCAAGAGAATGTCACCAGATGTGGTCATGCTACAAGAGACACACCTTATAGAAAATTCCTGCTCATCCATGAGCAGACGAGGTTATCGTCTTGTCGCTCATTCGGGCTTCACCTCCGGGTCTCGGGGTGGGGGTAATGATCAGAGCCTCCCTCCCCTTGGAAATTGACGAGGTGATTTATGATGACAGGGGACGTTATGCAGTAATAGTGGGCAGATGGGAGGTAAATACCATAATTCTAATGTCTGTTTATGTCCCACCTGGTCTGCAATAGTCCACATTTGAAGATATCGGTAAAGTATTTCTGAATCTCCCGGAAGGATTCCTGATAGTGGGTGGTGACTTTATTTCGGTTGTTTGTGGGAGGGAAGATCGTTATCCACCTAGGGACCTGCCGGGATCAAAGGCTTGGCTGAGTAGGCTTATGGACACTTTGGGATTAGTAGATTGTCGGCGCTTGCTACACCCTGGGCAGACACAATACACCTTCCACTCCGGGGCACATGGCAGCCTCTCTAGGCTTGATTATGTACTGATGCCAGCGGCGCAGGCCATGATGGTTAAGGAGGTTAGACATCTGCCTCGTGGCATTTCAGAGCACTACCCGCTACTCATGGTGTTGGATACTGGTGTTGGAGCAGAAGGGAGGTTAGCACCCATAAACCCATGGTACCTCCGCAACCCTAGGACCCGTGCAGCATTGGTTAAGTCTATAGAGCACTATTTACTTGAAAACTTGGGGTCAGTGTCTTCTGCTGTTTCACTTTGGGAGGCTTTCAAAACAGTTATCCGTGGGCAGGCTTTGTCGTTGATTTCCTGTGCCAAGAGGAGTAAACATGAAGAAGTAATCCGACTTGAATCCGAAATAGACGAGTTGGAAGAAGATTTGGAACATGATGTTACTCAGGAGAAATTTCATGCTCTTAGTCTCAAACAGAGTGATTATAAAGCACTGGTCACTGACGCTGCCAGATCCATGAGTAGAGAGCAGCAGGGGCGTTTGTATGATGTTGGGGATAAGGCAGGTAAATTGATTGCATGGCTGGACAAGAAGGAGAGAGCGAGTCGGGTGGTTCCGGTGATTGAAAGTCAGAGTGGTATGAGAGTTACTGACCCAGTGAAAATAGTGGAACGCTTCGCAGAATATTTTCAGGGGGTTTATTCTCCCGTATCAGACAGACCCGAAGAGGACTCGCATTTGCCGCTCATTTGCTTAAACTCTACTTGCCAACAAGGAGGATACCTGAACGCTGAACTCGGAGGGCGCTTTGCAACACCTAATCTGCACAGGAAAGGTTGCGCCGCTGGTGGGAGCTTCTCCAAAATCGGCGGACAGCCTGCATGCTCCCAGCGTGCACTAGACCTTGAGGCTACCTGTTGGCTCCACCGGGGGACTGCGAGGACCAGCAGCCTCTACACCTAACAGCTGGTGCCTCTTCCCCCGGCGGCCACGCCCCCTAACTAGCTCACCAAAAATTGAACAGACCCAAACGCACCGCGGGACGCGCGCGGGGCGAAGCGCGGGCGAAGCCCGGGCCAAGGGCGGGCCCGTTTAAGCCCGTTCAAGACCGGGCAGGACTGGACTGGGCCACCCTATTTTCAGTTTGCTTTTATATTTTGCCACTGATAAAACATCTATTTAGGTCCCGCCAGTTTTTGCTATTTGGCCTTAGAAGTTCCATTGTACCTTACTACTGTTACGATCCTTATGGTACAATGTGTCCGAGAACCACCAGGAATACTGTTAAAAAGCAGGCTCAATCTGCAGCTGAGGTCATTGGGCCAATAGACCAATTTATAACGAAAGCTAACGATGCCATTGAGCAGGGTATCATTCTATTGGACCGGAGGATCTCACAGACCCTGATGATTGACAGACGCTCTTCAATGGGCTTACTGGCCACTGCAAAAACCCCACTTCGTCCTGTTGATCTGCCCCCTCCAGTGACAGCACATGCAGAAATGCACACCGTCCCCCGCACAGTGGACCTATCAGCATCCCTAGATCTTTCCGAATCCCATTTCTCTCTTGAAAAATCTCCAGTTATTTTTGTTACCCAACCAGATAATCCCCCCTCCTACCCAATAGCCAGGGGTATACGAGAAGGAGCAATTCCCAAAAAATTGAAGAAGAAGGCAACTACTAAGTCCCACCACTCCACCATTCCTTCTTCTACAACTATCCTTGCAACTCCTTCTGTCTCTGATCCTCCCCCGCAAATCTTTAACCCTTCAACCCCCCACCATTCTCCTTCACTGTCAAGTGCACAAGCAGTGGATCCTATCTCTGTTAACCCGAATATCAGCTGTACTAGCTCCAGTAGCTATGACAGTGGAGGAGACATGGAAAATGGTAACCTTACAACTAACACATGTAGCAACGATAGCTTACTGCTTACCAGAATTGGAGATTTATTTAAATCCCACTTGGAACCAATTGAAAAGGCTCTACACTTGGTTCAGTCCCAACTAACTCAACTGTCTCTAGGACTAAACCAAAGTAAGGGAAACAAGAAGGATTCCAACTTGGCGCAAGGTAGGCCCACTACTTTAAACGTAAAAACATCAAAGCCTGTAACCTCTGCGCAGAATCCCAACACCAACAAACAAAAAGCCCCAGAGAAGCCTACTCAAAAACATTCTTTAACACCTACAAACAAGCCGCAACCACCTCCCAAATCCACTAATCCCTTACCGTCACATTCTGCAACCAATCCCAACCCAACATCATCTACCCATTTAAATCCTCTTTCTTCCCTTTATACCACCGCAGTCCCCACTCCTGCCCCCACCCATCCCAAAAACTCTACTGGATTCAATACCATTCCGAAAAACCGTAAGAGAAGCACTCCCCCTATTCATCTCCCACCCGAGGCTTCTCCATATGTAGTAATAATGACTGGTGTTCCGGAACTCTCCCCAAACTAAGACGAACCGGTATGGTCTTTAAAAAACAAAGTAATATAATGGTTGTCCAGCAACAGACCTCTTCCAATCTTTATGGACAACAGAGTTACTACAGTGCGCAGAGTGCCTTGGCTAGGCAACGAACCGAAAAACATCCAGGGCGACTGCGTTATAGTAAACTTTGCAGATCCCAATACAGTTGAGCATATCTGCTCCTGGGGTGATCATACCTCTACTGAAGGGATAGCCACTCACAATCTGTCGTACTTCTATCCCCCGACTACACGACGTAACGCTGGTCCTCCGTGGTCCTGGACGAGGGTAGGGAACTGGGGTGGGATTAGAGATCGAGACCAGTGGTCTGGGTACGGTTTTAGCAATCCACCACCAGGCCACTTTAACAACTTTAAAAACTGGAGAGGCCCACCATTATCCAATAGATATGACTGTTTGGATATGGTGGACTGACCACCAACTCTACCCATCTCAGACAGTGGCCCCAACAATGTTCCGCCCAACCCCAAACACTCCTGTAAGAGCACTCGGACGGTCGGCTCTATTTTGCCACCCCTGTCTGGTACCCAGCCCGAGTCTTGTCCTCCCCAGCAACCCTTGACCCAACAGCCGTCAACTTCTACTCACCAGGATTTGTGTCACACTTTGTCAGCTACCCCAGTTGACTCACCTCTGAGCCAACAACCTATTATTCTTCAAGTCAGTGATCCAAAACCTACCCTCTCCCTTTCCGTCCCAACCACTCAGTCCTTGTCCCAACCCCCACACTCCTCTGCTGAACCTCAGTTTTCAAACCCTATTTTTTCATCAACCCAGGATCTTCCAGTCATATACTGGAATGTAGCTGGCCTTAGATCCAAAATCCATCTCCAGTCCTGGCTAGAAGTGACCAATAAATATAAGCTAATCTGCCTTCAAGAAACCTGGGCAATTGATCCTATTCACATCCAGGGCTACAAAACATTCCATCTTCCGGCCATACCGTCCACTCATGGAAGACCCAAGGGTGGCTTAGCCATTTACATTTCCAACTTAATTCCTTTTACGACCACAGAAGTCCCGTTAGTCTTTCCAATCTTTCAAATTCTCAAATTAGTTCCAGACAATAGTTCTTGTTATTATTTCATCAATATGTACAATAATTCCACGCCTGGTGACTGTGTAAAATCTTTGTTGGAAATCACTTTATATTTACAAGATCAGAAAGCCAAGAACCAACAGCTACAATGCCATGTTGTGTGGGGTGGGGATTTCAATGTTTATTTGTGTAACAACTATAACAAAGGTATTTGTGGGCTCCAAGACGAGCACGACGCCCCCCTGGCCCACTTCGCCCACAGTAGTGTTGGTGACGCTTTAAATAACTGTATTTTTGCTCTAGTACTTGAATTCGCGAACATTTTAGTGAGTCCTGCTGTTGAGTTCAAGATGACATTTCACGGTAGAGGATTTAGCACAATTATTGATTTTATCTTATGTTCCCAATCTTTAAACAACCGATTGAAAAACTTTACAACTGGTACCGATCCCTCAAGCGATCACTACTCAAACAGCACCACTATAGTA
The DNA here is from genome assembly GCF_964263255.1 of Lissotriton vulgaris. NCBI lineage: Eukaryota > Metazoa > Chordata > Amphibia > Caudata > Salamandridae > Lissotriton > Lissotriton vulgaris. The sequence goes on from NW_028254037.1 coordinate 56,096, forward strand.
TTAAATACCCCATCCTCAGCCTGTCCAAAAACAAGCCTCTTAACGCAGCATTCCCTGTAGATGAGTAAAATTAATGGCTATACTCTCAAATGGTCGATGATCAATCCCTCAGAGGCCACTAGCAAGATCATCCAAAGAACCCTTCCCTTAATCTATCACTGTTTGGAGATGTCATCATCCCCTCAGCTGATCCTCTCTAGCTTCGTTAAAATCTTAGAAGCCATCAGACAAGAGCTTACTCGCCAACATAAGACTCACAATAACGATAAGGATTCCAGTGGGTGGTTTGATTCCCATTGCCGTAAAGCCCAGCGTGCACTAAAAAACGCTCTACACAATCAAGTCAAGGACCAGCCCCTAATTGCGCCTTTAAGAAAAAACTATAAGATGGCACAAAAATCCCGTAAACGGGAAATAAAAAATAATCTCTGGGCCCAACTACACCAGAGCACACTAAGCAAGTACTGTACCCTGTTTTGGAGAACAGTTAAGGCCCCTTTCCTAGCTGATGCAACTGCTGTACGGCATCTTGACGTGGCAGTACCCGCTGATAAATGGGTAGCACACTACTCGCAGATCTTCGGGGACCCCACTTTGACAACTGAGGCTCCTAGACTAGAGGCGGCAGCTGTCACTAGTAACAATATCTACCCTATTGACCTCCACTTCGATCTAGTGGAGGTGACCGCGGCGCTGACCTCCTCAAAGACCGGTAAAGCGCCCGTTCCTGATGGGGTCCCCTTAGACATCTTTGTTAGCAACATAGACTTATGGTCCCCAATTGTTACGCAGGTCATGTCCGCAGTGACTCAGATCGGCCTTATTGATTCTTGGTCCACTTCTGTGCTCCTACCCATATTTAAAAAGGGAGAACGGGACAACCCAGCCTGCTACAGGCCCATCTCCCTCTTGGATTCTCTGGGCAAGGTCGCCTGCAGATTAATTCTGGAACGACTACGGGACTGGGCCACAGAGAATAAGATCTTAACAGACTTACAGTTTGGTTTCCAGGAGGGTCTGGGCACTGTAGAACAGGCCTTAAAACTGACTCTGCTTATGGGTAAATACGCCTGGGCAAAAGGCGGTAATCTTTACCTAGTCTATGTGGACTTGAGTTCCGCATTCGACTGCGTAATTCATTCCAAGCTATGGGCGATCTTGAGTAATCTGGGCATAGATCTTTCACTGCTGAATTTCCTCCGAGAGTTATACTCGGATGCAAAAGCTTGTGTGAGATACAGCATCAAAGGGGAGCTTTCTGAATCCTTTAACATTGCAAAAGGCGTTAGGCAGGGTCGCGTCCTTATTCCATTCTTATTTAACATCTACACTAATGGACTGGAGCAAGCGATGCTAGTTGATAGTAAAGATCTCCCCTGCATAAACACCCGCCCAATCCCTGCATTATTATATGCAGACGATTCTGTCATCCTAGCAAGGACACCTAACCAACTACAGATTCAACTAGATAAATACTGCCAATTCATGCTTTCTCTTGGACTTAAAGTTAATAAGTCCAAGACTTTTGTTATGAATATTGGCAAGAAAGCCCAAAAATGCAAATCTCCTTTTATTGAGAAGACCAGGTTAGAAACTGCTAACACCTACCCTTATCTAGGTATTCTTATTGATAAGCATCTGTCCTGGAAACCTGCCATTTCCAGCAAGAAATTGCAGTTTCAACGCACAACATCGGCGTTGACTTCATTCTCAAGGAAACTGGGCAAGCCCGCCCCTGCTGTGATTTTGAAGATCTACCAAGCTAAATGCATGAGCGTGGCCACGTACGGGGCTGGTGTATGGGGCTATACGCCCGCAGATGAGCTTCAAATTATCGAAAATGACTTTTTGAAATATATATTAGCCCTTCCCCGAAGTGCTCCTACTTACGGCACCCATATGGAGCTCGGCTGGGAGTATCTAACTGACATCATTAGGTACCAGCCGATTCTCCTATGGCATCGTATATGGACTCAGGAGCAATGTCATCTTACTAGGTCACTAATATCTGACTGTCTCACACTGACCTATTGGAAAAAGATTCCCTGGCTGTTATATGTTTTTAAATTTTTAAATGATCTGAATTGCCCTGCATATTTCACTGACCCTGAATCTCTATTGGCTATACCTAGAAAAACTTTGAAAAAAATACGTGTCGCCCATTTAAGCAATTTACGTTTGTGTTCAGAACTTGGTAAAAAGTCAAATGTTCATTTAACGATGATTCAATCCTCCTATGGCATTCAACCTTATCTGTCTTTTTTTTTGTCTAATTATGAGAGATATGTTTTAACCAGATTTCGGTTTGATGTATTTTATCGCCTTGTCTCACTGCCTGTGCCCTCTGATTGGTCACGTGAAATAGCTAACTGTCCATGTGATGGTCATACTCGCCAGTCAACCCTGCATGTAACCTTCTTCTGCAGTCTTTATGAGACCCCGCGGAAACGTTGGCTGGTCCCACTTCTCCGGCACTTAGGATTGAGAAGATGCAGACCGGCTCTTTTGGCACTTCAATACTTAGACACCCCGTATGTTGCCAAAACTGTAGCCTGCTACCTCAAAACCTGCTTGAAAATCCATTCCCAATTACTAACCACTGCTCCTTAAGACTTTATTTCCGCGCAAATGACTAATGTGATAATATATTTGTGCATAGAGTGTCAGTGTTTAGTTGAACTTGAACGATTTCTTATTGTTTTGAAGCAATAGCGCTCCACTTTCTTTAGTAATTAATGAGCAAATGGAATTTTTTATACTGTTGTAAATATTCGTTTTTAAATGCACTTGTTATGATTGTAAATTCAATCGAAATAAAGTTACTTTTGACTGACTCGCACTTGTTGTTGCGAGACATAGCTTTACCCCGCCTAGCTAACGAAGACAGGGAATTGATCGATGCTGTACTGACTGCTGATGAGATTGTGCTGGCGATCCGTTCAGTGCGTTCAGTCAAAGTGATGGGACCAAACGGGCTCCCTATTGAACTGTACAAACTAAGACCCGACAAGATAGCGCCATAACGCCGGGCTATGTTTCTTGAATCGCATGATGCGGGCCTCCTCCCCCGTGATCAAAGGCTCGCAACCATTGCAGTTATCCACAAAGAGGGAAAGCCGCGAGAACATTGTACATCCTATAGGCCCATTTCACTTTTGAACGCCGAGCCTAAGATTCTGGCTAAGGTTCTGGTGAATCGCCTGATAACAGTCATTGGTGATTTAGTCCATCCTGATGAGTCCGGCTTTATTCCACATCGCAATACCACACTGAACCTGCGGCGTCTCCATGGAGTCCTCGCGAGAGTGGCGTCCATACGTGAGCCGGCCATCTTGGCATCCCTGGATGCAATGATGGCCTTCGATACGGTGGAGTGGCCATACCTTTGGGCCGCGCTGGCAAAGTTTAGTTTCGGACTGGAATTTATCAGATGGGTAAAACTGTTATACAAGGAGCGGCTGGCCCAGGTAGTGGTGAATGGCAAAGTCTCTGGCCCCTTTGTACTGGGGAGAGGCACGCGACAGGGATGCCCGTTGTCCCCTCTCCTCTTTGCTCTGGCCTTGAAACCGCTCGCTGCCTGGCTGCGTTGGCAGCCCTCGATGAGTGGTATCAGCTGGACCCCGGAGTTTGAGGATCGCATTTCGCTCTAAGCTGACGACATCCTTTTATATCTTTGTAAATCACCCCCTAGCAGTGTCTGGGAGAACTATGGCCTCCTTAGTCATAGTGCATGTGAGGCATTGATGATGCCATGCTGTGTGGCATGTGGATAGGGGGGACAGGTTTGCTATGAAAGAAATCACTTATTTAGTGGAATGAGAATTTGGGGATGATTGTGTAAGAATTGGAAATGCATGGGGCTAGTGGCAGACTGTATGAAAGGAAGGGCTATTTGTATTTAAAGAATGTAAATCGAGAGAAGATTTCTGGTATCTAAAGTCCAAAGACAATAGAAATAGAGGAAGGACTAACAACCTCACTCTATGACATAGATACCTTTGGCTGGGAAACTTTCGGCAGAGTACGTGGCACACTGTGTATGTGCAGGGGCTTTGAGTGAGTTTTGACCAGGGTTCAAACCCCAGGTGGGGAAAATCTTTCTTTTTTTTTGTTTTTTTAAATTTTATTTCTAAATTCCACAAATGAAAGCTGTGCCTTTGTAAATGACCCCCTAGCAGTATCTGGGAGAACTATGGCCTCCTTACTCATAGTGCATGTCAGGCATAGATAATGGCATCCTGTGTGGCACGTAGATAGGGGGGACAGGTTTGCTATGAAAGAAATCACTTATTTAGTGGAATGAGAATTTGGGGATGATTGTGTAAGAATTGGAAATGCATGGGGCTAGTGGCAGACTGTATGAAAGGAAGGGCTATTTGTATTTAAAGAATGTAAATCGAGAGAAGATTTCTGGTATCTAAAGTCCAAAGACAATAGAAATAGAGGAAGGACTAACAACCTTACTCTATGACATAGATACCTTTGGCTGGGAAACTTTTAGCAGAGTACGTGGTTCACTGTGTATGTGCAGGGGCTTTGAGTGAGTTTTGACCAGGGTTCAAACCCCAGGTGGGGAAAATCCTTCTTTTTTTTTTTTTTTTTTTTAATTTTATTTCTAAATTCCACAAATGAAAGCTGTGCCTTTGTAAATGACCCCCTAGCAGTATCTAGGAGAACTATGGCCTCCTTACTCATAGTGCATGTCAGGCATTGATAATGGCATGCTGGGTGGCACGTGGATAGGGGGGACAGGTTTGCTATGAAAGAAATCACTTATTTAGTGGAATGAGAATTTGTGGATGATTGTGTAAGAATTGGAAATGCATGGGGCTAGTGGCAGACTGTATGAAAGGAAGGGCTATTTGTATTTAAAGAATGTAAATCGAGAGAAGATTTCTGGTATCTAAAGTCCAAAGACAATAGAAATAGAGGAAGGACTAACAACCTTACTCTATGACATAGATACCTTTGGCTGGGAAACTTTCAGCAGAGTACGTGGCTCACTGTGTATGTGCAGGGGCTTTGAGTGAGTTTTGACCAGGGTTCAAACCCCAGGTGGGGAAAATCTTTTTTTTTTTTTTTTTTAATTTTAGTTCTACATTCCACAAATGAAAGCTGTGCCTTTGTAAATGACCCCCTAGCAGTATCTAGGAGAACTATGGCCTTCTTACTCATAGTGCATGTCAGGCATTGATAATGGCATGCTGGGTGGCACGTGGATAGGGGGGACAGGTTTGCTATGAAAGAAATCACTTATTTAGTGGAATGAGAATTTGAGGATGATTGTGTAAGAATTGGAAATGCATGGGGCTAGTGGCAGACTGTATGAAAGGAAGGGCTATTTGTATTTAAAGAATGTAAATCGAGAGAAGATTTCTGGTATCTATAGTCCAAAGACAATAGAAATAGAGGAAGGACTGACAACCTTATTCTATGACATATATACCTTTGGCTGGGGAACTTTCAGCAGAGTAGGTGGCTCACTGTGTATGTGCAGGGGCTTTGAGTGAGTTTTGACCAGGGTTCAAACCCCAGGTGGGGAAAATCATTTTTTAAAATTTTTTTTATTTTATTTCTAAATTCCACAAATGAAAGCTGTGCCTTTGTAAATGACCCCCTAGCAGTATCTGGGAGAACTATGGCCTCCTTACTCATAGTGCATGTCAGGCATTGATAATGGCATGCTGGGTGGCACGTGGATAGGGGGGACAGGTTTGCTATGAAAGAAATCACTTATTTAGTGGAATGAGAATTTGGGGATGATTGTGTAAGAATTGGAAATGCATGGGGCTAGTGGCAGACTGTATGAAAGGAAGGGCTATTTGTATTTAAAGAATGTAAATCGAGAGAAGATTTCTGGTATCTAAAGTCCAAAGACAATAGAAATAGAGGAAGGACTAACAACGTTACTCTATGACATAGATACCTTTGGCTGGGAAACTTTTAGCAGAGTACGTGGCTCACTGTGTATGTGCAGGGTCTTTGAGTGAGTTTTGACCAGGGTTCAAACCCCAGGTTGGGAAAATCTTTTTTTTTATTTTAAATTTTATTTCTAAATTCCACAAATGAAAGCTGTGCCTTTGTAAATGACCCCCTAGCAGTATCTGGGAGAACTATGGGCTCCTTACTCATAGTGCATGTCAGGCATTGATAATGGCATGCTGGGTGGCACGTGGATAGGGGGGACAGGTTTGCTATGAAAGAAATCACTTATTTAGTGGAATGAGAATTTGGGGATGATTGTGTAAGAATTGGAAATGCATGGGGCTAGTGGCAGACTGTATGAAAGGAAGGGCTATTTGTATTTAAAGAATGTAAATCGAGAGAAGATTTCTGGTATCTACAGTCCAAAGACAATAGAAATAGAGGAAGGACTGACAACCTTATTCTATGACATAGATGCTTTTGGCTGGGGAACTTTCAGCAGAGTAGTTGGCACACTGTGTATGTGCAGGGGCTTTGAGTGAGTTTTGACCAGGGTTCAAACCCCACCATGGGAAATTATTTTTTAATATTATTTTTATTTTTTTAAACAATTTATTTATTTTAGCAGAGTGAAACATAGTCCTTTGGAAATGCTCAAATGATAATAATGAAAGACCAAATAGAAAATCTATGGCATATGTCACATCAGATGTGGCATATGCCACATGACTGAGTGACACGTGTCACATGCCAGACTTGGGCTCCAACCCTTACTGCTGCCAACATTGCACCTCACTGCCAGCTTTCTGGCCCATCATCCCCTCATGAGAAGAGATTAGCGGGTGCCTGGAAGTCAAACAGGGGGATGTGCTCTCGGTGAGAAAGCAGTTTCAGGAAAATTAGCGATCACTGTCGACAGGTCTCGCAGGTGGCCTTCCGAAACGAAAACGTGACCACATCCATGTTCCCTACTCCTTCGGCACAGCCATGTGCTAACTGATTTAATGTGTGCATCGCATCGTCGAGCACGACAATGACCAGTACTGCAGCTGTTTCGACATCGGCACGCAAGGGCAAGTATTTCCAGGAACATTTTGAATTTTACATCTTTAACACTCAGGCGGCTTCTCTGAGTAAATCCTGCTTCTGCCACCGTACGTACGGTGAGAGCAAAGTGTATAAAACGCTGGATTTTCTAACACTTCTCTACTTTTAAAATATACTCAGCTTATTCCCACCTCTTTAGAATCACTACAGCAATAAACTGAGGCTCCTGTGGCTTGCACAGTGTCTGCCGCCGCCTTGATTCTCTAGTGAACGCCACAAGAATGGATGGTGTGGTGTGTGCATTACCACAATGAATGCTTACTTTCAATAGCATTTCTATTTTACTCACCAGATTAGATGTTTTTTTAAGCTCAGAATAGAACTGAAGAAGAGGCTCGGTTCCCAAAATACGGTGCTGGCTACGTACGTGCGCGTGAGAGGGAGAACGTAAGAGGCGGATGTGCTTGCAGATTCCCAACTGAGCCACTAGAGGGGGCCGAACCACAGTGCGTCACATCCCCCTCTTTCTGGAGTGGAGGGAGCAGGCTCGGGTGCGATTATTGCCGCTTTGCACTTTTGGTCGACTTTCCAAACCACCCACGAAACCCTCCTCTCTTACCCAGCCACCGGTACAAGGTCTTGTGAAAAAGGAGGGTCAGCGTTCTAACCTTTGGAGCCCATATGCGATTATGCCTCGCAAAATATTTTAAACAAGCTGAGGATCGCCGGGTGCTAAACAGCGCGGTGGGAGTGCACAAGACGAAACGCGGAAAGAACCCGGTAAGTGGGGGGGGGGGAGGGGAGGAGGAGCAGAGAGGGAGGGGATGTCTGTGTGTGCCTGTGTGTGTGTGCCTGCCTGTGTGTGTGTATGTGCGCATGTGTGTGTGAACAGCATGCCATCTCTTGTCTCACTGTAAGCAGTGAAACTGAATGCTGGTTTGCCTGCGGGACAGGAGATGTGCGCTCGTGCCTGTACGTGCGCGTTCACGTTCCTGAATCGCCGCGTGTGCACCCCTCTACGTCCCTTGAAGAGGAACTCAATCACAATAGGTCGAGAGAGCTCGACCTAAAAAGGACATTCATAGACAAGTTACATTGGTACCACCACCCAAATGTCAGCCAATTAAAGGCTGGGATACTTTTTAACGGTGTTCATGCTGTGCCAGCACCAAGCATTTAATTTAGTGTACTCAGTAGAAGTGTGCAAAGGAGAACATGTATTCCTCCCATTCTGCCCTTGCTAGTCAGTGATGGTTGACATTCTCTCCCACCAAGGGTGTCTTCCAACTAACAGATTTATTATCCGATTTTCATTCTTAATACGGTTTTTATTGCATTTGCTGGGTTTTATGTTATTTTTTTCTCATGCTCAGCTGTGAATATCCCCTAATGTTTTGTGGTCTTTTTAGCTAATTTTTTTAGATGATTTTATCAAAGCTTAATTTCTTCAGCTTGTTAGTTATTTAATATTTTAACAATGGGAATGATGATCCTCTGTTATATTCTCTTAGACTCCCTTGCTTTCTCGCCATCCTGTCTCATCTGGGCTGCTGGAGCAGCTGGTTTGTGTCTTTCTGTTCTGCTCCAACCTCTTAGAATTAGAAAGTCCTCCTGTGCCTTTCCCATATCGTTCATGTGGGCTTTGAGGGTAGGCAGTTTACGCTCAGAAACCCTAGAAATGGAGATACAGCCTTGGTATAAACACAGAGGAGGGGAATTATCCCAATGTGGGAGAAGTAAAATTCAGATGAGTGAGCAGAAGAGGGGGATGTGGCACCTCAACGTCATAGTTGGAATGTTGTTTGACATAAACATCATGTTTTAAATATTGTTTCCAAAAATATTGTCCCATTGGAGTTAATATTTCCTACTATGATATTCCGGCATGCAGCAAGGGAAGACAGACAGACGGGTAGACAGATCTCAAGCCTCTGGAGAACAATTTACAGGTGCAGAATAGGAAGACAAGGGCTCTAAAAACCACTGGTTTAAATAGAATACAAAGTATGCAAGAACAAAGAGGTCCTCAGCTCTAAAAGCAGCACTAAACCAGAAGGGCATTCCACATGTACCTAAATATACTGAGCAGGAACAAACAGTATGAGGTTTGATACACAAACATGTATATCATGGGCTATTGGCCTCCTTCCATCACATCCTCGCAATTTGTTGCTAATGTTACAGTTACTCTCTCAATGATCACTACTTATAAACCTTCATAGTTGTTCCAAATATATCCAAAACATGTTTAAGGGGTCTGTAAAAACACTGGGGAGGTGCCTGGCAGAGTTTATTCACATAATATTTGAAATTATGCATCACTGCATGTCAGTGTTGGTAATCATGTTGGCATTCATCTTTCAAAATAGACAAAGAATTCCCATATCCTTCCCCATTTGTCGGTGCAAAGCATATCTCCTGTTCTATGTTCGAGTCTGAATGCCACCTTTGTGTGGTTAAACTAGCATTTCGCTGCATGTGAGATATTTGAGGCTTTCAGACAGGGCAAAGTCTTCAGTTCGGAGAGTGATACACAAGATGCAAAGATGGGCGCGACACTGCTGGCCTCTCCACCGGATCGCCCCTCAGCATTCTGGAAGTAGTAGTGCGAGTAGCATAAGGAACCGGAAAGTTCAAAGTGTATCACCTTGGTTGGTGCAAATCTGTTCTAGAAAGTTCGATAATCTCTAGACCCGAGACATGGCCCGGGTTTCGGGATTTATATCCCTCATCAGTAGAGATAAAGTTCAGGGGTGGTGAAGAAAGCCGCCGTAGATCCGTCAAGGGCTTCGTTGCCTGCTCGGCATGCAGGTGCGTTTCCCAAAAAGCCCATCAGCTTTGAAGGCATACAAAAGCCCTTAAGTCAAAAGCAAAGATGGGCGCGACACTGCTGGCCTCTCCACCGGATCGCCCCTCAGCATTCTGGAAGTAGTAGTGCGAGTAGCATAAGGAACCGGAAAGTTCAAAGTGTATCACCTTGGTTGGTGCAAATCAGTTCTAGAAAGTTCGATAATCTCTAGACCCGAGACAGGATGTTAGCATCAACTAGCTTATCAGCAGAAAATGAGATTCAGGATGAAAAAAGTAAATGAAGTTCCAGTGGTTGCAGGTGGTATGCACCATGACGCATTTTGGGGAATTGTTTCCATCATCAAACCCAGAACAAGGGTTCGAGGAAGGAAAAAAATCATCGCTTTTTTTTGTTTCCTCCCTTTTTCAGCTTTGCTGAAAAAGGGAGAAAACAAAAGAAAGCGAATGACAGGACAACTGTGACAACACAAGAAAACAGGAATAAAAAGAACTTGGAAAGTGAAGTAAAGAGATAGGAAATGCTGGGTGGGGAAGGAAAGCGGCATGAGGTGGAATCCGTACCACGCAACCTTGGTATGTGGCAACCAAGGAGTCTGGTAGGGAAGGCTCCTAGGAGAATCTCTAGGCATCTGCATTTTTCCCACAAATTATACACTATATATGCCATCTTTGCACTCTGTAAATCATCTTTGACAAATACATTTGTCTGTTGTATAATAATAATTTTGGCTTGTTCAACAGCCCATCATATGGGTATGAAAATACATAACCGGACACCTACATTCCTTTTCATGCCTACCATATAATGATTTTTACAAGATTCAAATGTTGTTTGCTCCTCCTTAACTTACATTCACCAATCATGTAATGTCTACTTCTGTTTTCTTTAGATGACGGAATTGCCAGAGAACGGTATGGAGTGGAGTTCTTTTAATACATTTGTATGAACAATAAGTTTTCTTAGGAATATGGAAATTAGCAATGAAAAAATAAAGTGAAATACACAAAGTCACAAAGTCTAATTATTATTATATTCAACACACCCCACATCTTTAATATAGTCCCTCATACTCATGATGATTTATGATGCATTTTCCCCCAAGATCTAAGCATAACTATATATTTAGGCTATCCAAACCTTTTCGCTTTTATGAATTCAAGGAAACTTTCACGATATTGTTATACAATATGGAAGTGGAGCTTTTATTATGTCTATTGCAGCGAAGGACAGCAACTCATACAGCTGTAGCCATAAGTGTGAGCTGTCCATCATTGGTCAACTGTAGCTAAGAGAATTATATTTATTTCAGGAGCTTTATTCAAAGTTGTAAAAGTCACCGGGGTTGACGTGCAATCACGAGAATCATACAAGTGGGAAATGCAGATGCTGTAGTCTTAAAATGCCATAACCACAGGGGTCTCCCCAAAAAAAAATTTGCAAGATTTCAACACTGATCTCATTTCCAAACTTACATGTACTAAAGAACGCTTAATGTGTTTAGGAAGAATGGGCCCCAAACACCAATTTTTTCAGATCATGTAGGGGAAGATATTTCTCTACACGTAAAAAGGATGCTTTAAGTGAGAACAAAACGAGGAAAATCAAAAAGGGGGAATGGTAATTTCCTTTAAAACAAATCCTTTAAAGTGTCTCTCTGATGTAAATTTTTGTGCTTGGTTGAATAACTAGTTGCTGAAAAGGGAATATACCTGCAAAAGTATGAAAATCATACACCGAGGTATGTCTACCTGTGAGACTTCCTCTTATTTGAGAATAAGTTCCAGCATCACCTTTAGATTATGGAATTATACGCTGAATTTAGTCTGCTTCCTTGGAGCAAAAACAATGCATGTTCCTCATTGTAAAAAATTACCATTGTTTGATTCTAAATGACCCATGGTTGCTATTATTTTTAAAGTGTCATCTTTTTTTGATAGAGTTAGACTCACACATTCTAAAATTACACTATTGTACTATGATTTTGTAGCAATCATCTTATTTCAAGTTGTATGTTTTATAATATATTTCACGCTTGCACTTTTTCAATATGGAATTATTCTTATTTACTCTACTATTGTGGTCACTAAAAACATTTCAAAGTAAAATCACTCTTATGTGATGTTATTTTCTAGGTACTGATTAGACACGTGTTACTTGAACCCAAGCTCCACAATCTCATAGGCACTCAAAGTATCTCTTCATGCAACGTAAAAATAATTTTCTTCACATATTGTTCATGATTACTTCTTCTTTAATTTCCTTTATCTTGTTAATTGTTTCATCATTAACTTTTTAGTAGTTCACATGCTAATTATCCATTTCTGAACTGACCAATGCATTTCAAGCACAAATGCTCTTCCTCAGGGGACTTTGTTCTGAAAAAATATAGCAATATGTCGGTACATTTTCATATGAATATGCAAACAGGTATTAAAAATCAAAATGTAATACAAGAAATTTAAACCAAAGAATTCTCAGTACAAATTCTCAGCAAAGGATTATTAAGAAAAAATTAACCATAGAACGATTCACGTTTCTCTTAGCTTCTGATACGTGTTACACCTTATAACCTTTTTTTGTAAAGAGCATTTATCACTTTTCCCTGCCCCTTACCACCAGGGATTTCCAGGTGATGATGGATAGTGAAATCTGATCTCTAATTCTGCTCATCTAAATTTGGTTCAGCGGAATTCGAGGTCTGCCTCTGACAGCCCTTACTCCACCGGGTTGCCAGGGGAGTTTAATCATAGTAGAGACAGAGTAGTCTCTGCCATGATTAAACCTAAGATACGCCCACTTTTAGATTTGGAGGTCGGACCTATATATACTATGACAGTGTTAAAACATACCTCCAATATATAAATCTGGCTCAAAGTATTTGCAAAGCAAATCAAGTAGCTTCACCTATACAATGTGATTGTGTATCTAATGATACCACATCTCGGAAATCACTTAACTTTTATACATTTTCTTTCCATAGGATGAGGAAAGAGTCACATGGTAGAAAGCAAACCTGATGATAATGTGAGGGGAAGCAGGCACCCCTCATTCTCATGAGAAATATTTGAAAGCTTTTGAAATTAGGATACACAGGAAAAGCTTCTCCCTGAACAAAAAAACTTTAAGTTTCTTGCTTGAAAGTGCCAAGGTGAAAACCTGGTGTAGGCCCTCACAGATAGGGAGGGTTGTATATCAGTGTACAAAATAGGAGTACAATGTAAAAGTGATTTCAAAACAATGTACCTGCTCAAAGCGGCATTATAATAAACATAATACTATTGCATATGTATCCATTACTTGGAAGAACTGTGCTATCCACAAGCCCAGTAGGAGGCTTGGGTAGCATCCATACCTTGTATCAGACAAATGAAACTGCAAAATGTACTTCATCTTACTTTTGCTCTACCTTTCTAATCAGCTGTCCTCCAATACAACTGGATAATGCAGAGACATATTGCCACAAACATGTATAAAGGTTGCTATACAGCAACAAAATCCTACATTGTAAATCTTAGGCCATCATTTCAATTAGCTAGGAGCTTTTGCCTTGCACAATAATGTTAACAATAACACAATATCCTGGAAAATATCTGAGATATCAAGTACTGGGGCACCACAGTGACTATGAGCTCTATCCATTTAAGCCAGAGTTGAAGATTCATTCTTCTCATCTTTTGAGAGCAAACATTTGTCTAGTTTTGTGCTCAGAAACAATGAACCAGTTAGCCTTGTGACCTGCTACTTTCGGAAGTATCCTAGATGTCTCTTTGATGACTCTGGACCCCTAATGACTATTTACTGCCCCAAAATCAGGATGTCTTAAGAATTCATAATTAAGTTACTGTGTGCAAACTCATACTCTGCTTCCAGGTCGATACATAAATCATTCTAAACCTGTATACAGATACGGACCTTACTCCCCAGTCTGAGCTTGAATGATTCCAGTCCTATGTACAAACACTAACTCTACTTCCAGGTCAACAAATAAAACATTCCAAGTCTATGGCCAAACAATCTCTCTCTTTCCAGGTCACAATGTAAACATATCAGATGCTGGGTGTAAACACTGAATCTATGTCTAGGCCATAACATAATTCAATCTCATCCTGTTTCCAAACACTGATGCCAATTCCAATTCAAAGTACCAACAATGTTCCCCTCTGTTGCAGAATATCCATCTCTCGGGAATGGAGAAACAAAGAAGAAATAAAACCAGCAGAAGTATGTACCTGTCATTCCAAATGTTTTAAACTGTAAATTGTGAAGAACCTGGTTTCATATGCATACATAGATTGACCTGTTTGAATTGCCTCTACTTTTTTCAGGACGCTTCATGTTCAAGTGCAATGGATTTATTTAGGTAAGGGAAAAATCCCAGTGAGGCAACCATGTCAGGGTAAGAAAGGTCACCAGTTCTCATGCCACATCACCCAGACTTCGGTGGGTTAGTCCAAACAGTGAAACAAGTGAAGTAGACTAGTGGACTCCAATAATGTCAAGCAATTAATAATTTGTGTTTCATAGCAGTATTGCATTACTGCAGACGAGACCTGAAACATCGCCTGCCACACTGTTACCAGTTATTTGTAGATACTCGTAAGACATCAGTTTTCACTGCTCGTTAACTCTTTTCTTACAGCAGAAACTGACTCAATATATACTTGCTCTTCATCTATATTTAGGGCATTGTATTTCCTGTTTTGATACAACCTGTTTCTCTGTTTCATAACATAATTCCAGGGAATGTACAGTTTTTCAGGATGAACACCATCACATTTTAAATATATTATGTTGCGCGTCTTCCGTTAGTCATTTTTTAGTGAGTAAATTAGGTAACTGTGAGAAAATTAGAAATTTACAAATGTATGTCCAATTTCCCCATGATTTTCTCCCAATAACTTTAATGATAATGTTGTCAACAAAATGAAAGCCGCACTCGAGTGAAACCCTTATGAATTAATGCAGCCCAAATGGGAAGAACTAGTAATTTATAGTACATTTTAATCGCCGGGACTCGCAAAGCAAGGACAAGTGGGCTGGGATTGCTGTGGCCTGATGTTTTTCTTCTCCCTGAATGTTGTTTTGGTGTTACATTCGGTTGGCTCCGCCTCCCATCTGGCCTCTTCGGTTGCAATGATATGATATAGCGCAGGAGGTAGCCTTTGCTACCTCGTGCTTTTGGCATTCAGGTCACTCTGAGATATATGGTTGTTGGTTTTGGGCTGTTGCTATGATGGTGCCATCAAAGGCTGCGTATGGTGGTTCTGTGGACGGATGTCTCCAATCCAGTGACCAGTGTTTCACCTCATGGCCACAGATTAAATTATCAGCAAGCCCACATAACATTTCATCCTTCTGGGGTTTGATAACCGAGTTCTTTTGTGCTATGTCACTATAAACACTTGTCAATCAGTGCCCCCTTGCCCCATGGGGTGAATGTGCACTTTATTCAGGGCAAGATTAAGGCTGTGGAGGTGGCGACTTTTTTGGCCCGGGCATTAACCATTTTAGCCTAATGGGGGTTATGGGGTGGTGGGTCGGAGGGTTAATTATGTTCTGGGTTCTGTTCTGGCATACTTAATGAGGCGTTTTCATGGCCTCTGGTCTCCCCGCATCTAGTCTACAACTGAAGGTTATGCTGTTTTTCAGGAATCCGAGTCAGAACACAAGGGAATCAAGACCAACCCGACCAGATAGGTTCAAAGTTGGGGATCCAAATATACCTGACGGGCTCCCGATAGTAGGGGCACTTTAGCGGAGATCTTTTTCCAATAGCCGTATGGTGAAGTGGGGGTGAGGGGCCAGAAATGTGTAGATCTATAGGTTGAGGGTGAATCTAAAATAGGGTTGGGAGTAGCGTTGACATCACATTTTATTCAATAGGTCTCCTACCCATAATTAATATCGATAATGATACGTTAAATTCATAGACATGCTCCGAATAGCGTAGACTAAAACATCACACTGTACAATTTAGTGCCCCTACTATAGGGATCCCATCGGGTATTGTACCGCTGACCCGATGAGGAGCAGCCCAAATATTGAAGGATGACACCCAACTGGGTGTGTGAGGGCATTATAATCCAATATTTGGATCCACAACTTTGAATCTATCTGGTCGGGTTGGTCTTGATTCCCTTGTGTTCTGACTCGGATTCCTGAGGAACAGCATAAACTTATTTTGTAGACTTGCTTTGGGGCATTTATGCTGGACCTCTCCAAAAAGCTCCATAGTCCCCTCTTTGTGTATTGACTCACCTCATCTTGCTCATGAGCTCCTTGTCTTGGATCCTGCCTGTTTGTTTCTCTTTATTTTGCTTTGTGGGGGAAGTGTATGGGGTCTGTCATCTTCTGATTCTCCCCACTGATAGTCCCCCCTCTCAATCTGCTGCGGCTGATTTTGATTTATTTGTTGCTTGATTTCAGCAGAATTGTGCCTGGGTGTGTACCGTTCCATTCTGCTAGTCGGGCCGAGTATGGTGGCTTGATGGACTTAAGTGACCCCTGCAGGGGTCCTGTGTTTGGCCTCAGGGTCACAGGTTCCTATTCTGTTTGGTCTCCTCAGCCCTTCATTCTTCTCTGGTCAATATTTTGAGTCCCATTGAGTTGGGTTGCAATACACTTCTGTTGTATCATGCCACGGTGCCCTTCTTGGCGTTTGCTGTGCACTTACACATGTTATGTTGTATGGGTGCTGTGGCATGTGTGGCAGGTGGTGGACATATCCTTTTCCCCTTGATCTCTTTAACGGTGCTCTCCTGTGGATGCCTTTGCAGTTATTTTTCAATCGGTGTCGTATTTGACTTTTGGTCAACTTGGTCTCCAGGTTTGGCATGACATGCAGTGGTGGCTGTACCCATATACCCTCTCCAAGGGTTGTCAGTTGGGTCTGCCCCTCCTGTAAGGGGTTTGATATAGCGGACAGTCTCTCCTTTTCCATCTGTTAGGCAATGGCTCAAGTTCGAGCTTTTGTTTCCTCCCATCTGTCGGGGGGCTAGAGATGTGTATTCAGGACACCCAGGTGACATGGATCCTATGTGTGTCAGCAAGTGGGGATGTTGGTTTCCTTCTTTTTTGTTCATTGCCATAAACAGAGCATGGGCCTGCGGTTCAACTCAGTCTCCAAGGACACTGTTCTCATGGCTTCTGAGGGGTGTTTTCTTGCATCCCTCATCCTGATGGATGCCTGCCTGCTTAATCTTATCCATCTGGCTGGTCCACTGTTTCTTCATTTGTCTGTGGGCTCATGTGTCCGCCTTTTGCAGGCGCTTCTTTTTCAGCTTTTCATCAATGACATTCCGGGACACTCTGCCTGAGTAACCGCGCGCTATACAAACCACTTGTTAACATAACATTTCCATCCCTCTTGGCAGCAATGGCTCTGATGTTTATCATGGCTCTCTTCCATCTGTTCTACTGTGTATCCTGGGTTCTTTCCCAACCTTGAGTGTCTGCCCATCTCTGACTGCTGAGACTAAGGGAGATGACCTCTGCATTGTCTGTGTTCTCTGGGGCCTATATCCATTTGTTCCCTGGTTTCCGGCTTCTCATGAATCAGCGGCATTCATTTCTGGGCCCCCGGAGGTTGAGGGTTTCTCTGGTGGTGGTTGTTGTCTCTTGTTACCTCAGGGGCTCATTCCTTTTCCCTCAGTAGTCTTGTGGACAAATACTTGCACCTGGGGGAAAAGGCACTGCTGGTGGATTCCTGGGCCCTGGGCTGATGATCCCTTTTTGGATCTCCGGTCTTCGTACTGGTGGATTTTGGTGGTGTTGTGGCAGGCACTATCTTTGTTAACCTCCTCTCCTTCGGTCACGTGCTATCTGTGTTCAGATAGTCAGCCATGTCCTTTGTGCCTCTGCCTAAGTAGGGGGGATGTGAGGGATCTCTGTTTTTCTCTTTTCTCTAGGGGATTCGCCTTTGTGTGGGACTTGTGAAGACTCCTCTCTCTCTCCTTGCCAGTCTCCCTCTTTGGGGTGGTGAAGTGGCCTGCGAATTCTTTTGGACTGTGTGTGCCCAATCTCTATCAGCAAAATAACTCCTGGTTCGACCTTTCCTGGCTGGGTGTGCTTACCTCAGCAGAATTGGCTGTTCTCCCTCTGTTTGTGGCTTGATTCACTCATGGTTAGGACTGGATGTTTCATGCTTTCTTCTTCCCTTGGCCCTTGCTTTCCTGGGCCCTCAGTGCATTTGGGTTGTTCTGACAGTGTTCTTCTGATTGTTCCATACTGGTCTCGGACCTTGGTTTCCCCTTCTTAATGGTTTGACTGCTTGTCTGGTTTTGTGGGTTCCTGTACACCCATCTCCGCTGCTTGCTCCTATATTCTGCCCATCCTCTCTCCTGTGCCTCCAGCTGGGAGTTTAGCTCTTGTGAGATTGTCCCTGTTGGTTCGCTCATGGGCATTTGCCCTGGTGTCTTGCATTCATCATTGGTGGTGCTTTGGCTCTTGGTGTAGGTAGATGGGTCTATCTCCTGTTTCCTATGATTTGGTCAGGGTGTTAGGTTATTTTTAGGGGAATGGTTTACTGTTCGGTCTGCTGATATCTCCTCTCCTTGCCCAGTGGGTCTCCATTCTGCCCTTCAGGGGCTGAATGTCTTCTTTCGCTCCATTGAAGTATTGCTTTTTGCTGAGTTTTCTGCTTCTGAGTACTGACCCCTGTTCTGCGGTCCCCACCCAGGGTCTTACATTGGTGCTTCTGGCGTTGCCTTGTCCTACTTTGCACCCCTGGTTTCCGTTGGTCTTGTGGGTCTTGTCCTTCTGGTTTTTTCTCTTGCCACATCTTCTCCAGAGGTTGTGATTCTCCGTTTTTTGGATGTGTTGTAGGCCTTTCGCATCTGCCTGTATTTCCTGTGAATTTGGGTGGGAATTTCCTTATGTGTTGCCTGTGGTCTGTCTGGATGGTGTCTTGTGCCTTCTTTGTGAACTCTGACTCAATCAGTGTTCTTTTCATCATCTGTGGCATTGTTTCATGGTGCGTCGCTGCATGTTAATTGTACTGCTCCTTCTGGGGCGCATCCCCACACTTTTGGTTCCCACTACTGTCTCTGGTTGGGGATGGCTGTTTCCACAAGTTTTGGTGCTGATGTTTTGTCGGCTGTACATGATCTTGGGTTTGTGCTGTTTTTTACATTGCTGTTCATGTATGTTGTGTCATCCTTGGTTTCTTTGTGGTTCAATCACCATGCGCTTGGGTATGGGCTCATTAGTAATGAATGGGACAGGAAGACGGATGAGGAGATAATGCCTGGTTACTCACAGCTAATCTTCATTGCTCCAAGTCATGTTCTTCCCATTCCGCTCCTGAGCCTGTCCCTCCCTCCCTTGTTTCTCTTAATGGGGATTGTTTTTTTGTTTTTCATTCATATGAGTTTCTTTGGTATTCTCAGGATGTCCTAGTGATGTGTTTTCCCCTATATGTATGATGGTTAGGCAGCACCATATTAGGAGAAGTATTCTGACCTCAGGCAGGTAAAGGTTTTTGTGGAGCAGGCTAACTGCTCATGCATAAGGAATGGAATGGGAAGATTACTGGTGAGTAACAGTGCATTATTGCAGTCCTCATTCATTGTGAAAGCACATTTTTTCCTTATTGTAGACTTTATTATGAACATATTAGTAGATTATTGTGATTTAAGTAAGAGGGGATGGTAAATTAAAGCAGCCCTTGCAAAGAGCACCAGTAAATAAGTACAACCCTTCTGAGAAGATCTACCACATTAGTGCACCTGCGGGGCAAATTTCTCATACATTATTGCATGCCTGATGAGAAATGCTGGTAAAATATTGCAGTCCGCCTCGGTTACACTAATATGTTATGGAAGCCTCGACAAGAAGCACTGGTAATTATTGAAACTTTTGTGAGAAAGGATGGTAAATTAATCCAGCCCTTTTCAGTAGCCTCATGAGAAGCTTTTGTTTATTTTTGCAGTACAGGTGAGAAGCACTAGAAAATTATTGCAGACCTGTTCAGAGTAATGTTAAAGTATTGCAAGCCTAGTAAAGTGTATTTTTAAACTGTTGAAGATCTGATAAGGTCTAATGTTAAAATATTGCAGCCTACTAAGGAGTACAGTTAAATTATGGCAGGCCTGATAAAACATATTGTTAAAGTTTTGCAGGCCTAGTAAACAATATTGTTAAATTATTGCAGTTCTGGTTAGCAGTGCTACATTTGAGCCTGTGGTTTCTGGTGCTTGGTATCAGCACTTAATTGTCAACACTGGCAGTTGCGACAGTCTGCCACAAGGGGGCGATGTCTGACTAATTTTGGGGTTACCACAACAGTAGTTCATTATTAATTCAATATACATTAGAAATTACTATTACCTGCTACCCGCACCATTCTTATAGCTCTGGGGGACCGAAATTGTTCAAATTGCTGCCCTTGTAGGAGTGTGATGGTTAGTAGTTGTAATGTTACTATCACTGCCAGCATGGCAGGGGCAATGTGTGGTGCAAGTTGCAGTAGCTCCTGACGAGAGCCTCAGCACTTATAGTTTTTACAAACTAAGCACTGTTTGTAAGGATAAATGTTAATTATTGCAGGCCGGGTAAGGAGTACTGTTAAATTATTACAGGCATGGTAAGAAGGTGTACTGTTAAATTATTACAGGTGGTAAACTGTATTGTTAACGTCTTCCAGTCCAGTGCGGCGTATTATAACTGCAGGCCTGGCAAGTTGTATCATTAAATCATTGCAGTCCTGGTTTAAGGCTTTCAAGAGTAACAATCAGTAAATGTTTGCCACCATGATGAGAAATGCTAGAGTGTTGTAAAGTTATAGAAAAATGTACATAAAAGAAATAAAGCAGTTGTCGAGCTTGAATATGATGTTGGAGACTTTAGAAACTGCAGAAGTGCAGCGGTGCATCAAGTCGTTCACGTTTCTTTCTCTAAAGGACTTTGGGTCAAGGAAACAAAATAAAAACGTGGCTAGTGAATATACATTTTTTTTTATTTGAAAAGTCATAGCTAATTGCACACATGCAACATATATTTCTCCATTGGAATATTAAATTAGTTTCTGGGTAAATCCCTGCTCAAAGAAAGACTCTGAGGGCCTCGATTATGAGCAATTCGATTTGGGCCGTGCCACCAGTGTTCTTAGTGCACTGCCCTACACATATGAGAAAGAGCAGAAATGCACGGTATTAATGGAATACTGTGCATTCCTGTCCTTTACCCCTCTGATTGCGAACAATTTGCTGTCAATGTAAGACCCCTTGCACCTCCGTTGCAGTAAAGATTATTTTGGGGAAGAAGGGACACCTTTCCTACACAAACACAATCCAGAGAGGCGTTTTCCTCCAACTATTTGTGCTGCAAAATGCATCACACATGGAATGAAGAAATTATGAGACATAAAATGTTCTCCTCATTATGCCTGCTCTGGGTACGCGTAAGGTTTTGGCGCTGCCCCAGGTGTACATCACATTGTAAATAGGGGGGCCAAAATCCATGCGCTCTACTTGGAAAACCCCACTGCAAAGCCCATGGAAAGCCTCCTTGATGCATAGTAAGGAAAGGCAGTGACTTGCGCTGCTTTGTCTTACTCTTATCTATGAGGCTATGCAAGGCCAAGCAAAGCCACGCAGAGTGGTTTTGCGTGATCACCTCATAGATAAGCTTCAGAAGCTTGCTCTGCCGGAGCATCCACAAACGTGGAGCAATGGCTGTGCAGGCCGCTTGTAATTGAGGCCTGCAGTGTCAGGTGTGGTCGAAAACATAGTGTAGTGGATGATAGAAGAGTCTAGAAAGAATGATGGTAGTCGAGGGTTTCAGAGGTGTCTGATAAACAACCTCAGTAAATTACAGTCAAACAAATGGCATATTCTTAACTAGGGGAGCAAGAAACAATGCTTACATGCTTAGAAGGAGGGTTTACCAATTAAAAAAAAAATATCATAGATGATGGGAAGTTTAGGGGAAGAATTTAAATTACATCAGTGGTGTGGTCCAGTGAAACACCCAATGTTTTTAGCTTTAGAGATAAAGGTTGTTGCTACGATGGTCTTCATTTTATGCTATTGAGTTTTGGTGACTGGAAACATGACTCAGATTTCGTATTGTAGAGGAGAACATACATTTCAAATTTTGACTAGTTTGAATGAGCAAGCCATATTTGCTCACGTTTTCTTGCGTTGTCCAATATAGTCAGTGTGACCATTATATAGAGTAGTTGAAATCTGCTTGTTCATTTTGAATATTTTGGTAGTAAGGCACGCATGAACACACTGCCAGGCCACACTGGCTGAAATTAGAACATTTATATTTAAAGGGGAGAAACAGGCTGCTTGCTTCAGACTGAAGGCAGCAAGGGAAGACTTCACTGACAGCCATGAGGGAATTGTTTGCCTGAAAGCTCCTTGATCCGGCCTGTGAGCTTCTTGCAGTAGGTCTGGGTTCACCACAAAATGCAGTAGCTAAATATGATTGAACGAGTGACAGAAATAATAAGGACTATGTCTGGCATACATTTAAGCATCTCATGTTTTAGCTGAGGAGTTTTTTTTTATTTGGTTTCTGGTTGATAGAGGTATGCGCCCTGTCCAAGCAGGATGCACAGTCCTAGTCAGGGTAAGTCACAAATACCCTAAATTAACTTGTGCTCACCCTCTGGTAGCTTGACAGTTAGCAGTTAGGCTTAACTTGAGAGGCAATGTGTTAAATATTTGTGCAACAAATCAAACAGTAAAACAGTAAAATCACCACACAAAAAGATTCCACACTAATTTAGAACAATAGCTCTTAATCTAATAAATAAAACAAGACTAAAACAACAAAAATCCAATAAGTAGAAGTCAAGATATGCATTTATAAAAATTAAAAGTGAAAATAACGCTTAGAAGCAATAAGTGACTATGGGCTTATCTGGTTTGTCAAGAATTCATCGGGACCACAATTGGGTGCAGGCCAAATACAGGGACCACGCAAGGCCCGTGGAACAAAAGTACCATGATCGTGGTCGCAACAGTGACATGCGGGAGGCAGTCAAGCGATGCATCTGTCGACCCTGCAGTCAAGGTGATGCATCGATATTCTCCTTGCAACAATGGTTCTGAAGATAAAACATTTTTTCAAAGATGCGATGGTTCCCATGCCGATGCGCTGGGTTTTTCCACACAGTCAAGGGGATTGCGCTCTCTACAGTGGCGACAATGTGGTTGTTCCGATGCTGAGGTTCCGATGGCGATGCACTGGTTGCACGAGTGATGCACCGGTTCTGTTCCTGCAACAGCTGTGATTGCGCGATTCCGCACTTGCAGCAGAAGATGAGTCGGTTACACTGAAACAAACATCTGGATCCTCTCCCAAAGGGCCAGGTACAGAAGCAGGGTGGAAAACCGTTATGTCCACAAGTCTTCATATCAGAAAGCTAGTCATCTAGCCCTTGGAGTCTCTCTTGGTTGCAGTGATGGTGGTCCAGTCTTTACACAAGTAGAGATCACGATTGAGAATTGATGTCCCATAGTCACATTTTCGAGTGCTAAGAGGACACCCAGCAATATTTTCCTACGTGGGCAGTCACAGGTGGTCGTGGACGTTCGCGATGAAAAAGTTTGACTAGAAAATCTACTTTAACGGCAACCAATTTGAAAAGCAACACCTATGGCATGCCGTGTGGTACTGTTCACGATGATTGTTCAGCTCGCACGAGCTCCCAATGCTAAAAATGAGCATGGCCTGCCTATTTGCACTCATTTGAAGAAACTTCCTCGGAATCTCACAGAGTTTTCATTTAAATCTGTGGAATTCCACCGAGTGAAACTCGACGGGTTCAGCCCACCCCAAGCTATTTGTAGTAATTAAGTATGAGTTGTACACGCTCTGCTTTTTTTTTTTTAAACAGATTTTATTTGTCATAGATCACATATATTGCATAGCTCCGGAATCCGTAGTCTGCTGCAAACATTAATGGAACGACAATAGCATCTTAGATTTTTACAGAAAAACAAACACCCCCAACCCCTCCCCCATTTGTGCTGCTTCTGCCACTGATTTACAATATAATATCTTAACGAGACATGCCAAGTCAAACAAAACACTCTGTTGTCTTCACCAATGATCCATCAGTCACATCGTCGGGAGGGCGGCCGTCTCCGACGGAGGGTCCAAGTCCAGCCCACCTCTTCCAGATCTTAAAATGCTTATGGGTGCACCCCCTAGCCATGAATTTAGGTTGCTCAAGTTCCATACAAAATTCCATGCCATTCCTCCAAGCGGTCAATGGCAGAGCATGAGGCTCCTTCCAAGCTTTGGCAATGTCTCTTTTGGCCAGTGTAAGGCCCAGCAATAACAGGTGACGCTTGTACCTATTACCCCCTACCTCCTCCATCACATGCAACAAAGCCAATTTCGGAGCGCGTGGGAGCTCCCATACCACCACTTCAGATAAGCACGTGAACACCCCGTTCCAGAATCTATGCAGCGCCGAGCACCCCCAGACAGTGTGTAGAAGTGTACCCTCCTCTGTACCGCATCGGAGACAATCGGGGGAGCCAATCATGCCCGCCCTCCGTAAGCGTTCTCGGGTAAAGTAGGTGCGAAGTAAATATTTAAATTGTATCAGTCGCAGGCGAGTGGAAATTGCTGCCTCCCTCGGGCTTGCCAAGGCCTCTGCCCAATCCTCTTCCTCTAAGTCCCCCACATCCCTCTCCCACGCGGTCCTAAGTCTGTATAAGTCGGAGGAACAGTGGTGGACCAATGTCTGGTAGATACGTGAGATTTTCTTATCAGGTAATTCCCCCATAAACAATTTGGCCTCTAGCGGACTAAACTCGGGACGATGTCCTAGGTCTGTCAAATATGGCGTCAGTGCGTGCCGAAACTGAAGGTATTTAAAAAACTGGGAGCGAGGCATCCCAAATTCATCTTGCAAATTCTGAAAGGACTTCAGGGAGCAGCCCAACATCACATCTCCCAGGGAGGAGATTCCAATTGCGTCCCACTCCCAGAATCCCTGCAGAGTGTCCATGCGGGGCAGATGACCATTGCGCCAGAGAGGGGTCTCTTGGGTAAGCATGTTCTACCACCCCATTCTGCCTAGCGTTTGCCTCCAGACATAAAATACCACCTGCGTGGCAGAGGGAAGGCACCTCCGAAGCGAGGCGGAGTACAACAGTGTGGGCACGGACGCCGAGCCCATTATGTGCCGCTCGACCGCGTAGGCCTGGTCGCCCCTATCGCCATACCACCACTCGTTAAGAACCAACAAGTGTGCCGCTTGATAGTAAGAGAGAACATCTGATGTGGCTAGCCCCCTCAGTATAGGAGGATAAAAAGCACGTTGGCAACGCCACACGCGTGGTCCCCCCTCCTACAAAAACCCACCCAGCACTGAGTTGACCTGCTGAAACCAACGGGGTGGAATCCGGTGTGGATGATTTTGTAGTTGAGACAATAGACGAGGGAGCACCACCATTTTAAAGATGGCCGATCTGCCATATATCGTTAGTGGCATACGGGACCAAACCTTCAAGTCCTCGCGCATGCAGTCCCATACTGGAGTGAGGTTGTGATCCCGGGAGGCGGCTGCCTCCCCCGACAGATACAATCCCAGGTATTTCATCCCTCCAGACGCCAAATGAAGGCCCGGTGCCCGTGCTCCCACCTGCTGCTGTCCACCCAGTATTCACAACGTCGATTTACCGGATTCATATAGAGGCCAGAAGTTTCACCGAAAATCTGCAGAATACGAAGCAGCCGTGGCCCGACCGATCCAGATCAGTGGGAAAGAACAGGACATCATCAGCATAGAGTGCTATTTTATCAGCAAGGCCCGATGACCACCGAAAACCTTTGATCTGGGCATCTATATGCACCCACGCCGCCAGGGGCTCCATTGCGAGCGTGAATAGGTAGGGGGAGAGGGGACAGCCCTGTCGCGTGCCCCGCTGGACCCGAAAGGATCAAGAGACCGCGCCCCCACTCGTACTGACACTGTGAGATCAGTGTACAGCAGCTGTAAGTAAGCCATGAAGCGCGGGCCCAAATTGAGGCGTCGCAGTAGGGCGAACAGATATACCCAGCTCAGGGAATCAAAATCTCTGTCCATGTCTGCCAAAAACAGTGCTGCCTGTTCCCCCAAACTCCTCCAAGCCGATATTGCGATGTGGGCGTGCCTAATGTTATGTCGAGTCGCCCTCCGAGGCATAAAACCCGCCTGATCTGGGTGGACTAAATCTGCTATGTGAGGCTTGAGTCTATTGGCTAGGGCCTTAGCCAGGACCTTGGCCTCAGTATGTTGCCAATCCAGGGGGAGCATGCCGCCTTCACATGCCTACTCCACGACCAGACAGAGATGCGGACCCATCTGTACATAGAACCGCCTGAAAAATTTGCTGGGAAAGCCGTTGGGGCCGGGAGCCTTACCTGGATTCAGCTCACTCAGAGCGGTGCCAAATTTGTCGTCGGACAGGGGCCCGTACTTCGTCCGAGACAGACCATGGGGGAAGTTTATCTATAAACCGCTGGATGACATCGTCTGTCAGGCATTCCTGGGGCGCGTATACCTCTTCATAGTACGCCGCGAAGCTCTCCGCGATTGCCGGGGGTTCAAGTACAGGCACCCCTTCTGGGTCCAATATCTGGGGCAGTGGTTGGGCATGGAGTGTGCCCTGACACAAGTGATGCAACATCCTGGTGGATTTGTCCCCCACTGATACACCGACTACAAGTGGCCAACCAGCCCTGCCGTGCCACCTCCATCAATACCGCGGTATACTGCTGCTGAGCCAGCACTAGCTGTCGTCTGACAGGTCCACCGCTCACCTCCCGACCCCTGCGCTCCAGCGCTTCCAGATGCGCCTCTTGTTGCAATAAGTCTCTCTGCCGCTCCCTACGGGCCGCCGGACACCAGGAAATGTCAACACCCCGCAATGTGGGTTTTAATGCTTCCCAAAGGGTAGTTGGGGAGTCTATGGAGCCTACGTTTGAGACCAGGTAGTGATCTATTTCTTTAGTCATGTGCTCCCTGTACTCGTCCTGCAGCAGGTGCCACCCCGACATGCGCCACCAAAACGATTGCCTGGCTGGGCCTATTCTGAACGTAAGGGCCACCGGCAAATGGTCGGACAGGGCTCTCGGCAGAATAACCCCCGATAGTATCATATGTGCCAGCCCCCTGGGAACGAAGATTCAGTCTAATCTGGAGAATGAGTCGTGCACCGTGGAAAAGTAGGTGTATTCCCTAAGTGGGCCATGCGTGTACATCCAGTTGTATTTCCAATCAAGTCCTGTGGCTAGGGCATGAAGTTTGGTGGGTGGGCCCCCTGCCCCCGTCAGTCGCCCCACTACTCCATCTATCACTACCCAGTTCCATCACATCGTTCCAGTCCCACCCGACCACAGAGAGGGTATCCTGCATGTCGCTCCAAAGGGACATACGTTTCTTCACCAAGGTCCACTGTAGCGGTGGTGGGGCATAAACACTACCCAGGGGTCAACCTATCCCCCCTCACCCTGCCCTGTACAATAACATACCTGCCCTGTGATCTGTCCAGAGTTTTTCATGTGTATACGAGACCCTGTGGTGTATAAGGATCACAACCCCCCTAGAGCCCCTCGTAAATCCCGAGTGGTAGACCTGATGGAACCCAAACCATTGCAGGCATAGCGCCTTCGTGCCAAATGAGCCTCCTGGAGCAAAAGTACATCCGCACTGGCTCTTTTGGCAAATTGGAGAACATACCCCTATTTCACCTTATCCAGCACCCCCGCACGTTCCAACTAAGTATGCGCAGGGAACCAGGGGCTACCCGCCCTCCCCTCTCAGCAGTGGACATGGTGGAATGTTACTATGTAAGCTGCAGGTGTCTCTGTGGCTCAGCATGCATATAACGTGGCACACATATTGCATCAAGACTTGCGGAAACAATCCCCCCAACCCCAGACCCCCACGCCAACCCGCCCCTCCACCCCCAACCCCGTACCTCACTAACATGGAAGCACCTGCTGCGGTCGGATCGTAGCCTATTCACCAATGGGGGAACAAGAGCCACCCCATCCGATGGACAACCCACAACTATAGGACTTCACTCCCACCCACCCACTCCTACAGGGCCAGGCTCCCAGCCCTAAAGAGACAGGCCCACCTAGACATCCATAATTACCATACATTTAGACCTGTGCAGGAGTCCCAGACATCATTTCACTCCTGATTGCTGCTCCGGTGTCGGAACGCACTGTCGAAGCGCGGAGCCTGAGCGCAGGCTGCGTCCAGACCTCGATCTCCTGCTGCGTCGCTGCCGACTCCTGAGGCCCTCGCAGGCCATTCCACTCGAGGAGGAGTCCGATTCTCCACCCGGTGGCATGTTGACACGAATTTTCACCGTTTCATCCATCCATTTGAACACTTCCTCTGGGGAATCGAAAAACAGTGTGCGGGACTTGAAGATAACTCTCAGCCGCGCCGGGTAAAGCAGGGCATATTGAAGTTTGAGGCCTTGAAGATGGGCCTTTGCTGCAAGAAAGGATTGTTGCTGCTGCTGCACCAAGCATGTATAGTCCGGGAAGGTAAGGATGGTTGCATTGCCACACGTGAGGGAGGCCTTCACCCTCACCTGTCGCAGGATGGTGTCGCGATCCGAGTGATTTAAGAATTTGGCGCTCATCGGCCGCAGGGGTGCCCCAACAGGGGGCTTCTGTGTCACAGCCCTATGGGCCCCCTTAACCACAAAGCAGAGAGAGAGCAGGTCCGGGGGGAGCCAGCCCTCCAGCCACTGGGCAAGAAATCGCTCCACGTTGTCGCCCTCGCAGCCTTACGGAAATCCCACGAAGCGTAGGTTGTTCCGCCGAGACCGCCCCTTCGGCATCATCGACCTGCATGGCTAGGCCCTTTTGTATTTTCTCCATGGCTGTGACCTTCTTCTTGAGAATGGACACCTCGTCTTCCACCTCCGATATGCGGGTCTCCGGGCCAGTGATGCGCTCCACGGCAGTCCTCAGGTCCTGGTGGAGCAACATGACGTCCGATCCCACAACCCCGATCTTGGCGTCCAGCATGTCCCTGGACTGGGTTATTGCCGCCAACAGCGCCGCATTGTCAGGTGCCTGGTTCTGCGACCCCGCGGCCCCGGGCGCGTGGCTCGCCTCCGTGAATTTATCCAGGGTCCCTTGCTTGGTGTGACCGCCACCGGTGCGATCCCGCGTCATCGTAGCGGGGTTGGTTCTTCCAGGCGATAGTACTCCCTACCCCAAGGGTCGTCACAACCAGCAATTCATGAGTCAGGCAGAATGACAGGTAAAACAGTCGGCTCACTCCAAAGGAATCAGAGAAGGCTATGGCCACAGCCGCAGGGGTACCCCACAAGAGAAACGCAGCCAACAGGCCCAGGGCGCAGCCCGAATGCAGCCCGAATGCACCTCCGCTCTGGCACCTCACTGCCAGCCCTCAGAGCTCCTCCGTCCTCAGCCGACCCCACCGAGGCCCGATCTGGCCCCTGATCCTCCCCAGTGCAGCCGCCCAGGAAGTTCAAAACAAGGGGGAAGGAGGTCAAAGCACCCCGCCGCCCCGCACAGGCCTGGTCTGCTAACCACGCTGGAATGCCGTCCCAGATCTCGCCGGGCAGATTCAGCTAGACTGACCGATCCCCCACATTCAAAGTCCACAGGAGGGTCTCCGGCACCATGCCTGTCAAGGGGCACACTCCTCTGGGCGAGGGTGTAGCGGGCCCCATCCTCCAGTTCCTCTTCAGGATGGTTGGTGTGCCTCAAGATGGCGGCCGCTCCCACTTCGGGGTGTATCACTGCCCGGCACTCTCGGGTGCCGCTACACCTGCTCACCGGCTCCCACGGCACACATCCATTCTGGTCAGGGTGTACCAGCGTGGGCCATGTGTGCCAACCAAGTCTTCAGGATCTTAGTGAGTGTTAAATGTCTATTCCAGCGAATCAGAGGCATTAGTCAAATTCAGTACCAGACAACCCGCTCAGGGCCATAATTCTGGTGCCTAGTTTAGGACTCAAAAGAAACGTCTCAGATTTAAGGACGTACTGTGTGATGACCGAGTCGTCAGGATCTTAGTGAGTGTTAAGCAGTGCTAGGGGCCGGTTGGAGCCCACTTTATTGGGGTCTTTGTGTACCTTAGAGAGGGATATCAGCAGTGATTTGCACAGGGAAGTAGAAAGGCAGGAGGCTTCTAGAGCCTGTTCGTAGAAGATGAGCAATCGAGATGCAAGAAGTGTGGTATATGCCTTGTAAAATTCAACAAGCAGGCCATCTGGGCCAGGCGCCTTGCCTGTGGCTAATGCTTTGACCTCCTCCTGTATTTCAAATAGTGTAATTGGATCATCTAGTTCCACTTTTTGGATGGGTGTAAGAAGGGGAATCACGCTGAAGAAGGCATTTCTGTCTGGTGGAATAGCAGGGATCCTTGCTCAGTACAGCAAGGCATAGTGTTGGGTTAGTTCTTGATGTATGTCTTGTTGCGTGTAGAGTATGTCGCTGGTAGCAGATTTCAGTACAGCAACTGGGTAATGGGGCTGGTCCGACCTTATTAGCTATGCCAACAGCATGCTAGATGTGTCAGCAGCGGCATGTGTACTGCAGAGTAGGCCTCATAGTTCAGGCAAGGCAACGGCTCCAGGAGGGAGAGATGTTCATGTTGTGCTGCTTGCAGGCGGAAAGAGCTGTCAGGGTTCCGCGTCTGTCTCGTGTTGCAGGAGGGTTTGTTCTATATGAGATATATTGTCGTCAAGCTGTTGTTGGGCATTCCAAGTCACCCCCAGACAATAGCCCCCAACTGCCACTTTGAGTGTGTCCCACTCAACCAGCCTTGATGTCGCTGATCCATGATTGTGCTTGAAATATTATTTAATGGCGGCATGTAATTAGATGTGGAATGGGGGGGTCATCAAGCGCCGCTGGCTGTAAGCGCTATGACGGAACGGGAGGAGGGCCATTGTGCCATGTTAACTGTGGCTCTGCGGGTTATGATCTGAATGGGTGCTGCCCAATTACTCTGTATGTGTTACAGAGGACAGTAGGGATTCTGTGGCAATGAATCAATCGAGCCTAATGTGAGGTGATGTGGTGAGGAAAAGAAAATTACGCTTTTGTTTCAGCATTGCTCTATTGAAAATGTCTACTATGTGCCAAGTCAGTCATGTATCGCTCGCATGTTTCACGTGGCCAGATGCTGAGTGGCGGGGGTAAGGATCTGTCAAGGTCTGTGAATAACCATGGGATTCCACCCCAATGAGAGAGTGTCGCCGACATCCGTTCAAGGAATAGGGTTGCTCTGGATTTGGAGCATATATACAACCAACAAGAATGTGTTGACCACCGAGGTTGCCCTTGACAAGGACGAAGCAACCTTCACTATCTGCTACCACCTCCTCGGTGGACAAAGGGACCCATGACCTGATCCAGAGCAGGACCCCTTGTGCAAAGAAAGAAAAGTTAGCAACATCCTCATCAGCAACTCTGAAGTTTATACTCTTCAGTTAGTGTTAAGTAAGTTTCCTGAAGCATGGCCACCTGCGGAACAGGGCTTGAGGTATGCATAGAGGGCATATCAGCAAGAGTGGGTCTGAATACCCCACATGTTACAGGTTATGAAAGTTGTATGTGGCATGTCAGTGTATCGTGCTAGGGCATGGAGGTAATGCCAAGTTAGGGGGAAAGAGGCACAACCATTTAATTCAAGTGGGGCAGACAAACAATGGGTTTTCCTGACCAAACATATTGAAATACATATGCAAGATACAGCAGTAAAGCCTGAGACCGAGGGTTTTAATGGTGGAAGGTGCAGCGGCCAAGAGTGGTGTACCCCATGTAGTGTAGGCATATGAGTTGCAGCCAGTGTAAGATGTATAGGAGGGTGATTGTGCGCAGCGTGTGTGTGTGTGTCGGATGAGCTGGTAATATAATAGGCATTGATCATTGAAAAGTGGAATGGCAGGCAGACCGCCAACAAAATTATGCATTGTCCAGTATTTAGACATAACTCGCCGCTATGAAAGTGTAATGTGCTGGTAGGGGTAGGTCAAATAATGCCATCAGCTACCTGTGGAGTGACCTCTAATAGTGCCAAGGCATCATAATCAGCTGGCCAAACAGTGGAAGAATCATCCTCACTTGAAGACTTCACTGCTCTTTCATTAGAGCTGGTGTCAAGTCGGGCGTCGCTGATTGCTACTACAGAACGGAGGGCCTGTCTTCTTTCCTGTATAACCTGTTCCATGTTTGGGACCACCACAGGCCTGGGAGGCTGTCTCATTGCTCGCTGTTCCTCATGACTGCATTCGCTGTCCTTTCTGTCAGTGCACGGTTCGGCTCCAGTGACTTGGCAGGGTGACTTGAGTTGGAAGGCCTTCAGCCATCGCCAAGCATCTTCTGGCAAGTTGAAAAACCATGCTTTGCAATCCATTACAACACGTTTTCTTGCCGGGAAGATCAGCAAATATTTCAGCTTCAGTTCACGTAGATGGCATTTGACAGCTAGGAAGGAGGCCCTGTGATGTTGCACTGTTACTGCGCATTTCAGGAAAAGCATGATGCGGGCCTTATTAACCACAATTTCATCAAGTTTCCTGGTTTCTTGTAGGATGATGTCCCTGTCACCGTTATGGAGTAGGTGAACTAGCATTTGACTGGGGTTGGAGCTAGGTGGAGTCTTCCTTGTGAGAAAGCAATGCGCACATTCTACAGAGAAAAACGGCGTGAGGGGATGAGGCAGAAGCAGGTTCCACAGCCAGTTGCCCAGCTAGTCAACAGGATTACATCCTTTGATGGTTTCCAGGAGGCCCACAACATACATGTTGTTTCTGCGTGAGCATCCCTACGTGTCTTCAGCCCTGGCCTTCAGGGTGTGGACAAAATCAGTCTGTAGCTGGACTTAGGATACCAGTACTTTGAATGCCAACTGGAGTTAAGCAGTGTTTTGCTCTGCCGTGCACACTTTGTCTGCTAGTTTACGATGATCAGTTTTTAGCAGATTTATCTCCATTGCTATGCTGTCGATCTTGCTCTCAAGGTAGACACAAGTGTTTACAGTTTTGTGTGAGTTCTCTCCACTGCATCCATTACCACATTCAACAGAGGTAGTTTTCTGCCTGCTCCGCTGGTCTATGTCCCCAGTTGGGTCTGGAGGCCGCACTAGTGGGGGCTGAGCACCATCAGCGCTCTTGAATGCTTCAGTTCAGGGCCACTGACTGTTCTGCAGCAGCTGGTTCTATATGCCTGCAATGGTCACTGACTGATGCAATAGGCCGAATCAGGGAGGGGCATCATACACAACACGGCTGGGGGCCGGCCCCAGATCCACCCGCCAGGCCTGCCGTGTTTCCCACCACCCCTCCGGCTCTCAGGGAAGCAGCATCTGGGTGACTGCAATGAGCGAGCAGACCTTTTCACTAATTTCTAGAGAGGAGGGACCAGGTCAGCCCAGCCTATCAGGCAGTGGCAGCAGTGACCGGGCCCCAACTGTGTCCCTTGTGCACCTCAATGCACACACCAGATGACCAGGTGCTCAGTCCTCAGTCGCCTGATCTCTACCGAGGCCCTCCACTCCACTTGCAGTTATATCAGAGTGGCACAGCTGCTGGGTCCCAGTACGCTAGCAGGCCCGTACCGCCAGCAGCAAGCCAGCTTCGGCTGAGCAACAGTCACTAGGGGTGTTCACAGCTGGCCTTCCAGCAAACAACCTTTACCATTGGTTGACAGTCATTGGTAGGTGCACGATCAAGGATCGGCAGGTGTCCAGGATATGGCTGGAAGCAGAATTACTCTGGATAACCCAGATTTACCCATCAGAGCTACCTACTGCACATCTGCCATCTTGATGTCGCTCCACAGACTTGCTTATGATAAGAGGCTGCTTAGTCACATTTGTTTGTTATTTCAGGAATGGGATGTACCAGTTAAAGGTCTTGTTGTAGACTTTGATGGCCTGTTGTGTCGTAAATGCCAAAAACCTTGGGGAGGATAAGCATTGTAATTCTTTTGGATGAAGGGCATGAGTTGCATGACAGGAGTGTTAAAAGGCACATTGGGGACAAAATCAAAATCGAGTATTGCCAAGGACAATTACAAGGATCATTTACAATGAAAGGTTCCAGACGTGGTAAGAGGAAGTTGGTAACATGTTACAGTGGAGCAGATTTCTTGAATGCTGGAATTTTGCAATTTGCTGTTTGATGTAGTTTGGCCTGGCTTTTGCATTTGTTTGTTACAGTGTGTGCGGAGTGCATGCAAGGTCCCCAAGATGGTTGTGACATTTTGCCTCCAAACCTATTCTGATTTAGATGATCAGAAAGGGAAACGTCTGAAGCCAGGTTTCCAGTACATTGTGGCTTTTGGTTTTTTATCCTAAACAGCAAGGGTTAGAAGTCAGTGCACAGGATATTCACAAAAGCATTGCACCTGAAGGGCCTGGCTTAAAGATATTCATGTTCATGCTGTGTCCTTCGGTAAGGGTAGAGGTAGAAATGTGTTGAGTGGTTTTTAGAGAGTGCATTGGAGGTCAATGGACAGTCAAGTCTTCCATTTTTCATCCTGATTGGAATGTATGCTTTGTCCAAGTTACATTGCAGAAAACGTTAACTCTTTTTGAAGGACCAATGAGATGGCTCATTGATTTAATGTTTCTGCTACAGAATATTATGTTAACCTGAAAAACACAAACTAGAAGCTTGCCATGAGGGTCTAAGCGCTCTTTCAAATGTTTGCATACAAGAAATGGCTTTTAACGCTCTGCACAAGTACTACAACTTAAAAGTGGATGGCCCTTCAAGAGGAAAACTGAGGTGTGGCTGTACTAACCAAGACTTTTGAAGGATTACAGTATGAACATTTTAACCTCATGCAATCTTTCTAAATTGGTGTTCTTGTTCCTTTTCATCTCTCCATAGAGACCAGGATGAGGGAAGTTGCTCCGCTCAATTGGCCAGGTATAGTCCCATGTGTGAGAAGAGCACCTTGTAAATTTCTGGATGCCTGCTCTGAGGAACAGTGTGAAATCCTTGCTACACTGTGCTGTGTATGGTTGTGATACTGGCTGATAGGAACAGAGGCAGCTCCTTGCTGCATTGTGTTGTGTGTCATATTGGATTAGAGGAACAGTGGCATCTACTCGCTGCAATTTGTTGTGTGAGATACCATCTCAGAAGAATAGTCACAAATCCTAGTATGCAACATAGTAGGTGTGTCTATGCCTGGATCAGAGGAACAGTGCCAACTTCTTGCAGCAGTGTTCTAAGATGCCAAAAATCTTGGCCATTATAAGAAATTTAACTATTCTTCATGAGGGGTATTAGTTGCACGATAGCAGCGCAGAAAGGCATATTTGTGACACAATCAAAATCGAGTGGTGCCAAGGGCACTGACCATGGTAATCTGATCCCTGAATTCCAGTGGATACTGCCCTTTTCATGGATTTTGCACTTGAAAGAGATTTGTAATGGCGAATTTCCATTATTTTAAAGAACAGGGGGGCATATTATCAAGCCTGTGCGCTAAAATTATCGCCGCTTTATCGGCCGAAAACGGCCGATAATGCGGCGATAATGGGCTTGATAATATGCTCTATGGAATTCCAATCGAAGCACATGTTAGATGTGAAGACATCTAACATGGGCTTCGATTGGAATTCCACAGAGCATATTATCAAGCCCATTATCGCCGCTTTATCGGCCGTTTTCGGCCGATTAAGCGGCGATAATTTTAGCGCACAGGCTTGATAATATGCCCCAAGGTTACTTGCCTTTACTTGAATGCGATGGAGTAAATGCTGGTTGAGAAGATGTTTATGAAACTGATGTACAGCAGATCATGATTTGGAAGCAGTCTATCCCAACCTGGGTTCAGTAGGAGTCTGAGTCTGGTTAAAGTGAAGTGATTGAAATAATATTTTCTAAATGTTTGGACAAATTTGATCACAGACGCAATAGCTGGTTTGGTAAATTAGTTGATAGGTTGAGAAGTAAATAGCTTTCAAAAATGCCTTCATGAAGAAAACTGTGAATCTGTTTGATCATTTTACAATTAGCGGATCCAGAGGGAGTAAGAGGAAGTTGCTCACACCTTAAAGTGTAACACGTTTCGTGACTGTTGGTATTTTGCATTTGCTGTGCGATGTAGTTTGGCCTGGGTTTTGAATTTGTTTGCTACAGTGTGTGAAGTACATGAAAGGTCTCCAAGATGGCTACGACTTTTTGTCTTCAAACTTATTCTAATTTAGATGATCAGAAAGGGAAATGTCTGTAGCCAGGTTCCCAGTAATAGATGTGTTTTATTTTTTTACCCTAAACAGCAAGGGTCAGAAGTCAGTGCAGAGGATTTTCTTGCAGGCGAAGACCCTACTTTAAGATATCCATGTCCATGCTGTGTCCTTTAGTATGGGTGGAGGTAGAAATGTGTTCAGCAATTTTTGGAGAGTGTATTGGAGGTCAGTGGATAGACGATTCAAGTCTTCCATTGGTCATCCTAGTTCAGATAAATGGTTTGTCCAAGTTAACTTGAGGAAAACATTGCCTCCTTTTGCAGGGTCAATCAGATACCTCAAAGATTTAATGCGTCTGCTACAGAATAATATATTAACCTTAAAAACACAAACTAGAATCTTGCCACGTAGAACTGAGCATTCTTTCATTTTGTACGTAAAAGAATTGCGTTTGAAAGCTCTGCTAAACTGCGTGCAATATTAAAAGTGGATGGCCCTTCGAGAGGAAAACTGAGGTCTAGCTTTACTGGCCAAGTCTTTTGAAGGATTACAATATGAACATTCCAACCTTATGCAATCTTTCTAAATTGGTCTTTTTGTTCCTTTTCATCTCTCCATAGAGACCAGGATGAGACAAGTTGCTCCGCTGAATCGGCCAGGTATAGTCCCATGTGTGAGAAGAGCACCTTGAAAATTTCTGGATGCCTGCTCTGAGGAACAGTGTGAAATCCTTGCTACACTGTGCTGTGTATGGTTGTGATACTGGCTGATAGGAACAGAGGCAGCTCCTTGCTGCATTGTGTTGTGTGTCATATTGGATTAGAGGAACAGTGGCAGCTACTCGCTGCAATTTGTTGTGTGAGTAACCATCTCAGAAGAACAGTCACAAATCCTAGTATGCAACATTGTAAGTGTGTCTATGCCTGAATCAGAGGAACTGTGCCAACTTCTTGCAGCAGCGTTGTAAAATGCCAAAAACCTTGGCCATTATAAGAAATGTTATTATTCCTCATGAGGGGTATTAGTTGCACGATAGCAGTGCTGAAAGGCATATTTGTGACACAATCAAAATCGAGTGGTGCCAAGGGCACTGTCCATGGTAATCTGATCCCTGAATTCCAGTGGATACTGCCCTTTTCATGGATTTTGCCCTTGAAAGAGAGATTTGTGATGGTGAATTTCCATTATTTTAAAGAACAGGGTTACTTGCCTTTACTTGAATGCGATGGAGTAAATGCTGGTTGAGAAGATGTTTATGAAACTGATGTACACCAGATCATGATTTGGAAGCAGTCTATCCCAACCTGGGTTCAGTAGGAGTCTGAATCTGGTTAAAGTGAAGTGATTGAAATCATAGTTTCTAAATGTTTGGACAAATTTGATCCCAGACGCAATAGGTGGTTTGGTAAATTAGTTGATAGGTTGAGAAGTAAATAGCTTTCAAAAATGCCTTAATGAATAAAACTTTGAATCTGTTTGATCATTTTACAATTAGCGGATCCAGAGGGAGCAAGAGGAAGTTGCTCACACCTTTAAGTGTAACACGTTTCGTGACTGTTGGTATTTTGTATTTGCTGTGCAATGTAGTTTGGCCTGGGTTTTGAATTTGTTTGTTACAGTGTGTGAAGTACATGAAAGGTCTCTAAGATGGGTATGACTTTTTGTCTTCAAACTTATTCTAATTTAGATGATCAGAAAGGGAAATGTCTGTAGCCAGGTTCCCAGTAATTGATGTGTTTTTTTTACCCTAAACAGCAAGGGTCAAAGGTCAGTGCAGAGGATTTTCTTGCAGGCGAAGACCCTACTTTAAGATATCCTTGTCCATGCTGTGTCCTTTAGTATGGGTGGAGGTAGAAATGTGTTCAGCAATTTTTGGAGAGTGTATTGGAGGTCAGTGGACAGAGGATTCGAGTCTTCCATTAGTCATCCTAGTTCAGATGAATAGTTTGTCCAAGTTAACTTGAGGAAAACATTGCCTCCTTTTGCAGGGTCGATCAGATAGCTCAAAGATTTAACGTATCTGCTACAGAATAATATTTTAACCTTAAAAAAACAACCTAGAATCTTGCCGCGTAGAACTGAGCACTCTTTCATTTTGTACGTAAAAGAATTGGGTTTTAACGCTCTGCCAAACTGCTCGCAATATTAAAAGTGGATGGCCCTTCGAGAGGAAAACTGAGGTCTAGCTTTACTGGCCAAATCTTTTGAAGGATTACAATATGAACATTTCAACCTAATGCAATCTTTCTAATTTGGTGTCATTGTTCCTTTTCATCTCTCCATAGAGACCAGGATGAGAGACATTGCTGTGCTCAATTGGCCAGATATAGTCCCATGTGTGAGAAGAGCACCCTGTAAATTTGTGGATGCCTGCTCTGAGAAACAGTTGAACATCCTTGGTGCTCTGTGCTATGTCTGCTGGTGACACTGGCTGATAGGAACGGAGATATTTCCTTGCTGAATTGTGTTGTGTGTCATATTGCTTTACTGGTCAAGTCTTTTTAATGATTACAGCATGAACAGTTAAACCTTATGCGATCTTTCTAAATTGGTGTTCTTACTTTTCATCTCTCTGTAGAGACCAGAGTCTGAGGAGCAGCATTTCCCGAGGCAACAGGTATTGTCCCATGTGTGAGAAGCTATCTCTGAGGAGCAGTTTGAAATACTTGATGCACTGTGCTATGTTTGGTTGTGATACTGGGTGGTAAGAACAGAGACAGCTCTTTGCTGCATTGTGCTGTGTGTCATACTGGCATAGAGGAACAGAGAGAGTCCCCTGCTGCATGGTGCTACATGTCATAGTGGCTCAGAGGAACAGAAGCAGCTGCTTGCTGCAATTTGTTTTGTGTGATACCCACTCAGAAGTGCATAGACAAATCCTAGTATGTTTTATAGTAATTGGGTCAATGCCTGGATCAGAGGAGCTGTGCCAACTCCTTGCAGCAGTGGGTTCTCTGTAATACTAGCTGAAAAGACCACCAACAGCTCATTGCTGCCCACCCAATGTTGTGAGTGATGCTTGCTCAGAGCAACAAAAACAATTCTTTTGATACACAGAGTTGTGTGTGAAACTGACCAGCGGCGGCTGCTGTCAATCCAAGGTGGGGGCGGGGCAGAAAATAGTAATAATAAAAATTAAAACTTACCTTTTTCTGTCAGCCACCATGATCGTCTGCTCCTTCTCTGTGCCTCGCTGCTCCTCTGCTCCCATCCAGGCACTGCAATCCCTAGGAGCACAGGCTCCCACACCTCACCCAATGCCAGCGCTTCTCTCATGCTATTACTCCCAGCATGGGCGGAGAGGTGCAGGCCGGTTATATGCTTCAGCAGGGGCTAGGAACTTGGGCCTCTGAGCACTAGGATATCTCCAGGAACAGCCTGGGGATATCCAATTGCGTGTGTTGATTTGGCCAATCATGGACAGCCACCCAAACTGACATACGCACATTCAGTGCATACCACTCCTCATTCACCTGCTTTGTGGCACTGCGGTCTTGCCCTGCCACAACCTAGACTTGTCAGACTGGAATTAAAAATTAAATGACAATAAAATAGCTTTATTGTCATTTTCGTTTTCTTCTGTCTGCTTCATTTCAGCAGTAGGGTGACGCTCCTCCACAATAGCGGAGGAAACACCCCTGATAGTGTCTCAGATTAACTGTGCTAGCTCCTTGCAGCACTGTGTTGTGTGTGATGTCATCTTCGATTTACAGAAACAGCTCAGATAAACAGTAATAGCTGCTTGCTGCACTGTGTTGTGTGTAATGCGGGCTTAGATGAACAGTGACATTTCAGTGTTGTGCGTGATGCTGGCTCAGATGAACATCGACAGCTCCGTGGTCCAATTAATTGTGTCTGATTTGGCTCAGAGGAGCAGTGACAGCTCTTTAACACAGTTTGTTGTGTATGATAACTATTAAAAAAAAAGATAACAGCACCATACTGGACTGTATACTGTGTTCACCTGACACAGTGTCTAATTTGTAAAATAATAAGTGCCAGTGTCCAAGCACTTCTCAGATGCCCATGGCCAGCAATATTTAATGTCAACATGCAGAGTGAGAAGGCTGTGAAGTCCTAAATCCACCCCAGGTCTCTTAAATTCAATGCCAGACACTCCCTGCCCCTTTATCTCACTCTTGCAGCTTCCTGCTTTCTCCTTTGGTGACTGTTTTCAGTCTTTCTTTCTATGTGTTTTCCCCTTTCCTACTCTCTAGAAATATTTGATGTGGAAAAATAGGTGGTGGTCTCCAAAAATACCAATGAGACTGCCAGAAACCACCAGCTGATTTTAAGCGTTAGTTTGATACTGGTGTAGAGGAACAGTACCAGTTTATGCTGCACTGTTGATAGATACTGGCTGCGCTGTGTTGTGTATGGGTGTTTTTCTTCAAAGGAACTTATTTCCCTATGATGTGCATGGGTTTTTGAGGGTCTGTAGAACAGTGGCAGCCCATGTCTGCACTATACTGTTTGATGGTATGATCCGAGCATAGACAGCCACACACACTTCACATTGTACTGTGCTGTTTGTGGGTGTGATATGGTCACAGAGTAATAGTAGCAACTCTTTGCTGCACTGTACTATTTGATTGCATGACTCATGGTATGAAGACCTGTGCAATACTCTGCTTTTGAGTAATATGCTGGCTCAGAGAGACACAGACACCTTCTTTTTTTTTTTTTTGTTTAAATATTTTTATTTTTCCCCTTTTTCTTGTTAACTTGCACATTAGATTACAAAACAAAACAAAACTGAACATTTTTACATTTTACAGAGTATCACTGGTTTGACGCTTTTCAAATCAAAAACCAAAATACATTTATAACACCAAATCATATAGCAGAAGAACCTAACCTTAAATCTCCATCACTTACTATGCCATCCTCCCTTTCCATATGTTTATTGGTTCCAAAATTTTCAACCCCAATCTCCTTCCCCTCTTCCCCTTCCGAGCATATATAGCTCTCTCAAGATTATAGCTAGCTAGCAGATTTGATAGCCATACCTGTAGGTCAGGGGGTACCTTGTCCAACCATACTCTTGCAATTATTAATCTCAGTACTGCCATTGCCACAAACATGAATTCCTTATGAACCAATCCAACTTGATTATCTACTCCAAACAGAATCATCCTAGGCGTTAGTTTAATTCTTATATCAAGAGTGTTATTAATAAAATCTTCTATACTTTGGATCAAGGTATATAACTGAGGGCAAGTAGCAAACATATGAATAATGTCGGCAGCTGCTGCATTACACCGTGGACAAGTAACTCCAGTGGACCCTCCCCACTTAGCTAGCCTCGCTGGGGTGTAATACAGTGAGTATAGCGTCTTATAATGTTGCGATTGCAAGGGTCCAGAGCGCAGGATGGTACATCCCAAGTTTAAAGAATCTTGAAAGCTTCCTGCATCCTCTCCCAACTTTCCGACCCACTTAGTGCTAACTTTCTCCAGATCATCCAACTTCCCTTTGGTTAGTATTGCATAGAAAGATCTAATTGTGCAATCCCCTCCTGCTTTTATCTTTTCCAAGAGTTCATTTTTATTAAACCCCTCCCTGCCGCCTTGCTTGTGCAATAAAAAACTCCGTACCTGCAGGTATTTGAAGAAGTCCTTTCTCTCAATCCCATATTTAGCACAAAGATCTATGAACTGGATTACCCCATCCCCATCTATTATATCCCCAATCTGTTCTATCCCTTTCTGCATCCATCCCAGCATTGTTGAGTCACCAAAAATTTCCATCGGAAAGGAACAGTTTTTGTAAAGCCTTACATACCTATTATATCTGCCCATTCCCATTCTCTTAAGAAATGTATTCCATATTCTAGTTGCTGCCATCATGGTCTTAAACCTTGTTCTTTTATAATATCCAAATTCTACTCTATTTAACAAATTATTTTCTGCCTCCGCCCCCAATATAATGGCATACACTTCCGTAGACAATGTCCCAACCCTTGCACCACTTCCTCCACCCCCAATTATTCCCTGCATGTATTGTAATGCAGCAGCCATCTGATACATCCGAAAGTCAGGGGCTCCCCATCCCCCTCTCTCTCTGGGTAGAGTCATGTACCTATACGCTCTACGGGTCTTTCCATGTGCCCAGATAAATCTGTTCAGAGTCCTTTCTAATAAATTAAACCATCTGGCTTCGAAAATTAAAGGAATAGTGCGGAAAAAATATAAAAATTTTGGTAAAATTAACATTTTGACAACATTTGTGCATCCCATAAGGGAAAGGTGCAGGTTATTCATTCTTTCAAGGTCTTTCTTAACTTTGCCTATTAGGGGATCCAAATTTAACTCTACAACTCTTTCCAAATTTGCGGTTAGTGCTACTCCTAGATATACTGCTGAATCAACCACCCTAGTATCCACACACGGTGTATGTCTATTTTTGATAATCTGGGTCTTAGTTCTATTTAAGCTGTACCCTGATAGTTTCCCAAATTTCTGAGCCTCTAACTCTATCTCCTTTATAGCTAGAGTAGGGTTCGGAGTTAAAATTGCCACGTCATCTGCGTAGGCTAAGGACTTCACCACATTTTCATTTCTTTTCATTGGAGGTATCCTTGCATTCTCCTCCAGCCTACGTAGCAGGGGTTCCAGATATAGTGCGAACAATAGGGGAGAGGAAGGGCATCCCTGTCTGGTCCCCCTGGCTATTTTTACTACATCTGAAAGCCCCCCATTCACCCTTATCCTCGCTGCCGGATTCTTATACAGTACCTGGATCGCTTTTATAAAGGATTCACCCAACCCACACCATCTCATTACACACCAAAGGTATTTCCAGTCCACCCTATCGAATGCCTTCTCGGCATCAAGAAAAAGTGCTGCTACAGGATCTCCTAGTATTTCTGCGTGGTCGAATACTGTAATTACAGTTCTTACATGTTGCGTAGTCCCTTTCCCAGGTATGAAGCCATGCTGGATAGGGGTCACTAACTGCTCAATCACTCCTGCAAGTCTCTTCGCTAGAATCTTAGAATATATCTTAATATCCGAGTTCATTAATGTTATTGGCCTGTAT
Source organism: Lissotriton vulgaris (assembly GCF_964263255.1). Lineage (NCBI taxonomy): Eukaryota > Metazoa > Chordata > Amphibia > Caudata > Salamandridae > Lissotriton > Lissotriton vulgaris. Next base: position 99,083 of record NW_028254037.1, read on the forward strand.
GATCCTGGCGTTTCTGGTGGCTTTCCTTTTTTTAAAATTACTATTATATTAGCCCCCCCCCCCATGACTCTGGGCTAATGTCTCCTACCTGCGCTTGTTGCATAATTATACACATGTCTGCTAATAATTCATTTTTGAAAGTCTGATAAAATTCTAACGGAATTTGGTCTGGCCCTGTTGCTTTACCTTTCGGCAGGCTGTCCAGAGCTTCCTCCACCTCTCCTAACAATATTGGACTGTCCAATATTTCTTTATCCTCTTCTGAGATCGCCGAAGGGGATATGTTATCTAAATACTCCTCAATCTCCCCCAAGCTTGGTACCTCTTCTGGAGTATATAAATCTGCATAGAACTTCCTAAATACCTCTCTTACTGCATCTGTCTCCATAACCAAATTTCCCTGTATATCCCGTATTTCCTTTACTCCTGCTTCGGCTGCTCTCTGCCTAGTTCTAACTGCCAGCACCCGCCCTACCTTTTCACTAAGCTCATATGTCTTTTCTTTGTTGGACAGAAACTTATCTACCGCCTGCCTAGCCAGACCTTCCACTGCCTCTGCCTTTAATGCTATTATTTTAAACAGACAATCCTCCAAAGGACTATTATTCCTTATTAACCTACTTAGATTCTCCTCCTCCCTTAATAATTTGTGCTCTACCAGCTCTCTCCTTACCCTTTCTCTTTTTTGTCTACCCAACACAAAGCTCAATGTTTCACCCCTTATTCCTGCTTTAAATGTATCCCAGACTACTCCTACACCTGCCGTCCCCCTATTAATATCCCAGAACCCTTTAATCCATTTTGACATGTGCTCCTTATATGCAAGATCCCTTAAAAGTCCCCTCTCAAACGTCCATTGTGCAGTCGATCTTTGTAAGTAATTATTTTCAATGGTAAGTATTACTGGGCTGTGATCTGAAACCACCCTTGGGAGTTTCTCAATCTGTGCCCCCGATAACAGACTACTAGTTATAAGAAAATAATCCAGCCTAACCAATATTTTATGAGGGGCCGAGAAAAAGGTACTTCCATCAAGATGTGGATGTAATTTTATCCAGGGATCAATCAAAGAATTATTCCTAACCATGTCCGCCAGTGCCCTGAACACCTTCCTTTTCCTCCCTCTATAAATTGCATCTATCTGTGTAAATGAGCTCTCTATATCATGTAAATTGAGATCACCACAACAGATTATGGGTTCAGGCCACTGCGCCAGCTCTGCATCAAGAAACTGAAATACCTCAGGATCATCTTCAGTGGATCCGTAGATGGTGGCTAATGATATTTTCTGTCCCCGAAAGGAAATTTCCGCTATAGCCCACCTTCCCCATTTATCCTCCTTCTTTTTCCCCACTACCATATCCCTGTGTTTGCCCAAAATTGCCACTCCTCTAGTCCTAGTTTCTTGTTTAGAACTGGCCAATACCCTGAACCCAAGTTGTTCCATTAGATACATCTTACTCGCCTCAATATGGGTTTCCTGCAGACATATCAAATCCAACCGCAAGGTTTTTAAATATGCAGCAACCTTCATTCTCTTATTCAAATCATTTAGACCGCACACATTAATTGATGCTATCCTACATATCATTGCATTAACAAGTGTATATACCAACTAAAACAGTCAATCTTTATCAGCCTCAAACCAATCTGTATATCTCCTCTATCTCCCACCAACATACCAATGTGCAAAATCATAAGTAACCAACTGTTATTCTTCCCCCCCACACCCCCCTCCCCTGCCGCCCCTGCTCTACTCACCCCTCCCCATCCCCCCCCCTTCACAGGCAAATAGGTCAGCCGACCTATGTGTGCCCGCCTTGTGTTGCGCAAATCGCTTCCCTCTCTCATCCAACTATTTGCTTTTTCATGTCACCCACTGATCCCTTTATATCCTATACTCCCCCGGGCACTTATGCTCCTTTTTGTTTCTTCATTTCCTCTAGAAAGATTCCTGCTTTGATTTCTGAGTTAAACATCCAGGTTTTCCCTCTGACAATTACCTTTAATCTAGCAGGGTAGAGTAAATACGCCTCAGAACCAAGAGCCTGAAATGGTGCAATCAGCTGCCTCATCTTCCACCTCCTCTCTACAGTAAAATGACAGAAGTCAGGCCTGGCGAAAAAGGTACTATTCTCAAAAGTTCTCCTACTCTCTGGCCTTGCTTTGGCTAGGATCTCTTCCCTAAGCAGAAAATTCCCAACATAGACTAGTATAGCCCTTGGCTGATTTTTTTGCCCACCTCTTCCTGCTCCCCCTACTTCTCCCCCCCTCTTTAATACAAAGGGGAACCTGTGTGCTCTTTGTATTTCTGTTTCCCACTGCCACTGAGACTCTGGGAATGCGCCCCTCAAAAGATTTATCACAAACTGCCTAACGTCCTGCCCCTCAACCCCTTCCTCCACACCCAAAAGGCGGACATTGTTCCTTCTCTGCCGATTCTCAAAATCCTCCATCTTCCAGCGCATATCCTCCGCCATTTTCTCATGCTCAGTCTTAAACGTTTGCCAACTCCCCACGTCGTCCTCAAGCTTCCCTGTCCGCTCCTCCACCTCTGTGACTCTGTCGACCAACTCATCATACAGTTTATTAACCTTCCTTAGGCTATTCTGTATTTTCTTTGATGCCTGCCTTGCTCTGCGGCTTTCTGTTCTTGCTTCGTGTTGCATCTGCCTTAGCGTTGAGAATAAAGTCTGGAAAGGGTCTTGTGGGGGAGGTATATTGCCACTTGTGGTTCTCTCAGCCTTATTAGCATGCATATCTTCCTCCTGGTACACTTGAGAGGTTGCTGAATAATCCCATAGGAGACGTTTCTCTACTTTAGTGTGTTTCCTCTTTTTCATAGTAGACTCTTTACCAGAGGTGCTTATGCCTGACTCTGTGCCTTCATCTTCCTCTGTACTTGATTCTGCCGATGACAGTGACTCAGAGTCCTCGTTTACAGAAAAGAACTCTCCCTCTCCTTCTAGGGATGTACATTCTCCCCCATGGGGCTGTTTAGTTACATTAGTCCCCTCCTCAAGGCTTGTTTTTGTGGAGCTTGCTATACTTTCTCTGCTCCCCCAGGAACCAGTCATTGTACGAGACTCATTAATTTCTTTCTCTACCTGCATTAGTGCGCCAAGCATATCTGCTGTAGTGTCTCCCCTGGTGTTTGTGTTCTCTTTTCCAGCTTTCCCAGCTTTGCCACTGACATTCGCCCCTTTACCTCTGTCTTCCGCTGGCATTTCATCCTCAGCGTGAGCTCCTGCATGTTCACCGCCCGTCTGCGGTGTTACAGCCTTCTGTGCCTCTCTCCGCGCTGCCTCGGCCCGTTGCCTAGCAACCACCTTCGCGTCTTCCGCGTTCGAGTCAGTTGCGTCCTCGAGGACGCTTCCAGCAGCAGCAGCAGCATCGGGAGTATCGGCGTCCTGATTTTGGGAGATACTCGGGTTTCCTGCGTCTACAGACTCTGTTGCTGGCTCCAAGGATTTTCCCGCTAACATCTCTGCCACGGTGGGTTGACGCATAACGATGTCCCGAGCCTTTTGCTCGTCTCCCTTCGCCGGCTGTGAAATGCTTTTACACGCCATGCTAGTTACTTTTCCGATTGCATTCGGTTTCCGCATGTCACTCTTCTTACTTTTTTCCGCTGGTGGAGGAATTAATTTTCTAATCGCTCCTGTACTCCTTGCTGGCAGGGGATCCCCTTTCCCACTACCAGCTCCCCCTGTTTTCATTGCACCCGGAGTATCGGGGGGTTTCCTTGTTCTGTCATTTACTTTTTCTTTTTCTGTATTGGCCATACGTGTAGGTGGTTTAGGAGCCATATGCCAGTGCGTTTTACCAAAGTGCAACAGTCCTTCCTTCAGCAATCTCCAAACCTGCCCAATCCGTAGCAGTTCCTTCTTGAGCAATAACCTTTCAAACCAGCAACGCCCGGTCTCCATTAGATCCTTTCTTCATGGGTGGCATAGAATTATCTTCATTCCATTCTTGAGAGAAGGAGAGTGCGACCTCTCAGCACAACAGCCCGGCGGCCATCTTGCCCAGGTTATGACACTTGGGTGACACAGACACCTTCTGTGTTAAGTATGGGAGTAATATCTGCTGAGAGGGGTGGTGACTGCTTCTCCATGCACTGCTGGGTGTACATGATGCTGGTTCAGAAAAAGAGTGCCAGCGCCCTGCTGCACTGTAGTGTGTGTGTGTGGGTGGTATGCAATATGGATGAAGACGGTGAACAGAAGTAAAGTAAGCAATCATCGCTTGAGGGTTATAGTCAGAGTCTAAGTGAGCGAAGGAGTGAGTGGGGGTAGAGGGGCTCACAAACTGCACAATAATATAGGAATTGCATTTTTGAATGTCGATTTACATCACAGTGTCTGGTAGCTGGAGCTTAGAAGACTGCAATCCCTCTTTATACCCCCCTTTTCACCCTAGTTCAAATTGAAGTGTTCATCACCCTCTCAGAATAGTACTCTGTTACCTACCATGGCTGAAAACATGAACTCTAGGCCTTTTGTTAGGCCTGCCGCTTTACCACCGGAACACATGAAGGTCTCCTCCCTGCACACAGCCCTGATCTTCTGCCTGTAAAGAGACTTGCTGATTCAGAACATTGGTCTCTTGGTCTTTTTCTTATGCTAGAGATCAGTGGGGCAGGATGTGACTCCCAACGTTAAGGGAAAATCACAATGTATTTTTGTCCTTGAGCTACGTTATAGCCAATGCAGGTGAATGAAGAAATGCTGTTTGCCTCTTTCTCCTATAGACATCGGATATTTACACTTACAGTTAATGGAGGATGTCCATGTACTCCATTCTTCCTCAGAAATCTCTAATGTGCAACAAAGGTCAAGGGAGAATAAAGTTTACTTAGTAATAGAACATGATAAAGTGCACTAAATGTCAATGGGGAATTCATAATCTTGCTTTCACCTATAGAAGGCAATGCACGTGAATCTATAACTGTGCACGAGAGATCGATAGATAGGCAATACACCTTTTTAGGGACTCTCTTGGGCACTCAATTTAATAATCTAAGGCATAGCAGTGGCACTGGTGCTGCAAGAATATATGTTCTAACTGGGGAAAATCAAAAAGAAATGTTAAGGTGTACTGATTGCTATTGTGCTGTTTTTTCACCCCTGAGGCGGAAGCCGGGGGCTATTCTGATCTATCTGCTACCTCATTCTTTTAACCTTTGCTAACACGCAATTTTAAATCGAAGCATGCCTTTCCAAGTAGACTACTTACTTGCCTGGACTCTCTAGGTCACTTTGTCAACCCGCAAAATCCCCCAATACCGATTCTGGCGCAGCCGAGAAGGGGCTGCCGCTGAGAAATAGAAATAGGGCTTATTGCCAGTGAGAGCCGCCATCTTTGAGAGGGATAAAGGGTTGCAGTCTAGTAGCAGGACGCCTCCCGCCCTCCCGCGGTATTTAAATACGCCACTCCCTACAGCGCGCTGATTGCTATCGTGCTGTTTTTTCACCCCTGAGGCGGAAGCCAGGGGCTCTTCTGATCTATCGGCTACCTCATTCTTTTAACCTTTGCTAACACGCAATTTTAAATCGTCGCATGCCTTTCCAAGTAGACTACTTACTTGCCTGGACTCTCTAGGTCACTTTGTCAACCTGCAGAATCCCCCAATACCGATTCTGGCGCAGCCGAGTAGGGGCTGACGCTGAGAAATAGAAATAGGGCTTATTACCAGTGAGAGCCGCCATCTTTGAGAGGGATAAGGGGTTGCAGTCTAGCTGCAGGACGCCTCCCACCCTCCTCAACACCCTATAAAATCCCTATGTCACCACGTCCCGAAGGTGCGCCAAAGGCAAGCCCATCTGTGCCCGTCTGTGCCCGACCGGGACCAGGGGCCACCCCCCCTGGTTGTTTCCAGCAACAAAGGCTAGTATACAATAAGGACTCCTTACTACGATTTTGTCCTCAAACGTCTTCATGCTGCCTACACCATCTATCCCCTCTGGAGACTCCTCATATATGTCCACATTGCAACCTTGATCTAATCAAGCCCCCATCTACCGAGACGCTAAGGACTATCAAATGTTTCTCCTTAACTGCCGCTCTCTTCCTAAACACAGCTTGGAGATATCGCTGTTGTTGGAGGAACATATGCCAGATGTGGTATTTCTAACGGAAACTTGGCTCACTCAAGAGTCACAGTTTGATGTAGTACAAGCCCTCATCCCCGGCTATCAGATAGCCCGATTAGATCGCCCGCAGGGCAAAGGCGGAGGGTTGGCTATCATCTATAAAGACATCTATGTATGTCGTTGTTTAACAGAGTCCATTGCGGACAGTGAAAGTCTCCCTTTTGTGATTGAATTCACATCCAATAATAGTCTCTCTGGCTTTCTCATTTATCGTCCCCCTGGCCCCATAAAAAAAATTTTGACGGACCTACCTACTGTGGTGGCAGAGATGGTTACTTCTCCCTCAAATTTTACATTACTGGGTGATTTTAACCTTCATTTCGACAATTTGCTAGATTCCACTGCCACGAGAATTATAACCAGTCCAGCAGCATTGCAATTAGAGCAACTGGTTCTAGGCCCAACCCATATCAAAGGTCATCTTTTAGACCCTATATTTAGTAATAGTAAACACCTAAAAGCGGGTAGTACTAGCCCTATCCCCTGGACTGACCATTTCTTAATCCCTTTAACCTGGTCAACCTCCAGAATCTCAATGCCTACTCCCCCTCCACGTACAACTCGAAACTGGTCAAAGCTTAACATAGACAAATGGACAAGTAGTCTTACTGCCACTAACCCTTTACTCTCTCTTGATCCTTGCGTTAATAATAAGTTATTCAACAGCTGGATAACAAGCTCTTTCGACGCCGTACTTCCTCACCGAACCTCTGGCTCTAAAAGGAAACAAAAAACTGCTCCTTGGTATTCTGAAGAGCTCAGAGGAAAAAAACATCTCTGCAAAAGACTAGAAAGGAAGTGGCGCTTATCCTACGATTCTACGGATAAAGCGACCTATAGAGAAGCCATCAGGAACTATAAAAATGAAATTAGAGTCAGACAATCTACACAGTATACGGAAAAGATTAAATCGGCCAAATCTAAGCCCAAAGAAATCTATCAGATTGTGAAAACACTGACTAGGCTGCCATCTCCATCGCCAGGCAATAACAATCCCTCCTCCCGATGTGAGGAATTGGCTAATACCTTCTCTTTAAAAGTCAATACAATCTATTTTTCTTTTTCTGACCCAGAAATAGAACTGCCTTTGCAAAATACCGAGCCATCGTCCATACCAGAGCTCTCTCACAACAACAACTATTTAGATCATTTCCCAATGCTGCATCTCGACACCCTTGAGACCTTAATAAATCAAATTAAATCAGGCTCACCCTGTGACCCTGCTCCCCCTGACACATTGATTCAAGTCAATAAAACTATTCTTCCCACTTTAATGGAGTTGCTGAACTCGTCCATTATAAGCGGGATAGTTCCACAGGCCTGGAAACATGCCATGGTTCGAGCATTGTTAAAAAAAAACACTCTTGATCCAACAAATTTTAACAACTATCGTCCAATATCATTGCTTCCCTGGACAACCAAGATCTTAGAGAAACATATCAACATCAGTATAACTCAGTTCTTCGAGCGTAACCTGCTACTCGACACCTCCCAGACAGGCTTTCGCCCAAAACACAGCACAGAGACAGCCTTGTTGGCTGTGACAGAAGAGACAAGGCGGATACTCGATCAGGGAGGGTCAGTGGCAGTGATCCTCTTTGATCTGAGTGCCGCCTTCGATACGGTCAACCATAAAATACTCTTAAACCGTCTCCTCGATATGGGAATTTCGGGAGAAGCCCTGGAGTGGCTTAGGTCGTTTCTATCTGACCGAACCTTCCAGGTCTTTGAAGGCACTTTGGTCTCTTCGAGTAAGCCTCTGGGATGTGGGGTCCCGCAGGGCTCCTCATTGAGCCCTACGCTCTTTAATGCCTATATGAGACCGCTGGCTGGAATTGTGCGTCCGCATGGTATTAACATCATTACCTATGCGGACGACACCCAGCTAGTGGTCTCCCTTGTACAAAAGAGCAGCCCATTACCGCAGTCAAACTTAACAACGTGTTTGGAACATGTCAAGAGCTGGATGACCAAATCATGTCTGAAGCTCAACGATGATAAAACAGAGCTAATGCTCCTAGGCCCTCCAACTCTTTCCACCTTGGAGCTGTCATGGCCTCTGAGCATGGGCACAGTCCCCACCCCTAGAGATAACATCAAAAGCCTGGGGGTGTGGATAGATAAATCGTTGACCTTCGACACGCAGGCTACCAAAGTATCTGCGACCTGTTTTGGCCTCCTAAGGATGGTAAAAAAATCCTTCCACTGCTTCCCTTTGAGGCCAGACAGATAGTCATACAAGGCCTAATTCAATCGCGCCTTGATTTCAGCAATGCTCTGTACCTTGGGGCGCCGGAGTACACCCTACAAAAGCTGCAGCGCATTCAAAATTGTGCAGCTCAAACATTGCTTGGCACCCCCCGTAGAACATCTATACAACCTGGCTTAAGAGCATTGCACTGGCTCCCCATTAAAGAGAGAGTCAAATTCAAATCTCTGTGCATTGCACATCAGGCCTACTGGAAATTAGGTCCAGCCATTAGCCATTCCTTGATATCGCCATACAAACCTACCAAAGCCCTTCGATCTTCACAAGCTTTTCTAGCCCAAGTCCCAAGCATCCACAGAGCGAGGGCCGGAGGTCGCTCTTTCGCCTATAAAGCCCCGATAATATGGAACACCTTACCACTTCATCTTAGAGCAGACTCCAACCTTCTGAGCTTTTGCAAGCAGCTTAAAACATTTCTTTTTAATCAATAGGGTTGCCACCCCATTTTTCTTTTCTGAGTACTGATGGCAGTTTTAGCGCCTGGACGCCTCAGGGCAGCTGTTAGCGCTTAATAAAAACGCTTTTCATTTCATTCCTTTCATTTCACTGAAGCAACAAATTAGAGACAGCCAAGCATTTCAGATCAAGCCACTTTCTTATTCAATGAACAACGGTGTTAGCTTGGATTGTCCAGGTAATATGTCAATTAGGGGTCTCTACCCGTGTCCCTAACATATTAAACTTTCTCCAGCTGTTGTCTTTTTTTTCAAAAGCTTATCTCCTCCTTTAGGGTTTGATTCACCTCCTTTTCTTTCACAAGTCGGTTTTGCTTATTACTAGTGAAGAGCAAAACAAGAATATATGAAATCCTACTCATAGTAGGATTGTTTTTTAATCTACTGCAGTTTTGCAATTCCATTATAAAAAGTAGATGCCTCTGGAGATTGAGTTTCACATCTTAAACACTCAAAGACACTAGAATGATAAAATTGTGAAGACGACGATTGCTCATCACCTCTTCATCTGTAAATCCCAGCATTAATAAAAAGGCATCAAAGGGCAATTCAACACCAGTCACATTTCTAATCTTCAAAAAGATCTCTTTTCAAAATCCTTTTGTGGTAAAATGTTCAAATTATTACCGACAAACGATTCGCCATGTTTTTAGTGTGGAATACACCAACATTTCAATTTGAGTAGCATAATGTTCTGTCTAAACAGGACGTAGAATAACAATAGAGATAGTAATATTGCTTTTTTCTTCAAATAAACTGAGGCACTAAATAATGCATGCTTGTGCATGATGACTCCCAAAGTCATCTCAGACAGTTTCACCAACACAATTTTACAATTGAGTCTCAAGTGGTATATCAAAGAACTTTTGTTTAGTGGCATCATGTTTACATAAAGCTGAGAGTTATCAGTGTCTTGGGAATGTTCCACTTCCTTTCCCAAAAATCTACGGATTTATAGATAGATGGACATACCTGTAATGTGGCATGCTGTGCTTCATGTCGCTGACTAATAATTTTTACGCCATCCAGCTCGAAAAATAGCTTCAAAATGCTTTATGCAATTATTATTTGTAGGAGTGGATGATAAATACTGCTCCCCCAGGGGATTTGGTGGAATTCTGGCCACTCCGTGTTACACTAATACTGCAGAGTTCTGTCCAAATTCCGCCAACCGCAGTGTGGTGGAGTTTTTTCTGTGCGCAACTCTCCAACGGTAAGTGGGCAAGCACGATTACAAATTGATGTCCCGTGGTCCAATTTTTGAGTGCTAAGAGGACACCCAGCAATATTTTCCCAACGTGGGCAGGCACAGTCGGTCGCTACCATTCGCAATGAGAAACTTCGACTAGAAAATCTACTTGAGCGGCAGCCAATTTGAGAAGCAACACCTCTGGCATGCCGAGTGGTGCTGTTCATGCTTATTGTTCCACTCGGACAAGCTCCCGATACTAAAAATCAGCGTGGCCTGCTTATTTGCACTCATTTGAGGAACTTCCTCAAATCTCACAGAGTTTTCATGTAACTCGTGGAATTCCAGGGCAGGAAGCTCTATGAGTTCTGCCCACCCCAGCTATTTGTAGTAATTAAGTATGGGTTGTACATGCTTTGCTTAGTTTTTAACCTAAAAAAGTGCAGCAGCAATCATAACTGTGCACGAGAGATCGATAGACAAGCAATACACCCTTTTAGGGACTCTCTCAGGCACCCAATTTAATAATCTAAGGCATAGCAGTGGCACTGGTGCTGCAAGATTATATTTTCTAACTTACATATGAACTTGCCGCCACCACTACACATTACGTAGCAGCTGAATACCACGCTGCACAGTCTTCATTGCAACAAGTGTCTCTTTCGTTGACGTCGCTACCCTTGCTGTCTTTTTAGCTCACTGTTGCAGGACAGCTTTCACCTCTAGTTTCTTCCTTTTTCACTGTTTTCCTTTTCGCAGCATATCACCCTCATTTCTGCCCTCCAGTTCACTCCATATTTGCTGATATAGAGAAGGATTAGGCTGCCCATTATCAAGGGCATTACATGGTTTGTCTTTGGTCAAGTCAGTTCTGAACAAAGTTAAACAGTTTTTATTGTCTTGATTCCTCAATGAAGATGCTTTGAAGAGTCCTGTGTAGACAAGGGTGGGTTTGGTATTAATTATTAGTATGGTCAAAGTCCTCTGTTGGCTGGTCGTGGGTGTTAGAACTGGCTATTTCTGGTAGGCTAAGGCTGACGCCAAAGCCAGGCAGAAACCACCATTCTAGTCAGGGCAAGGAAGTCACACGCCAAGATAACCTCTGCTCACCCCCTTGGTAGCTTGGCACAAGCAGTAAGGCTAAACTCGGAGGCAATGTGTAAAGCATTTGCGCCAGCGCACAACAGCAACAACATATTAGGCACACCACAGAAGAGACTCCACACAAGGTTATTATAAAAATAACTTTTGTATTGTAAAAACACATCAGATAAAATCACACATATACATGGTGCCAACTGGCACAGGCAATATTCACAGGGATTATGTACACAAGACAGGGCCACAAGGGCCACTGTCATAGTCAGATATAGCGCTTCTAGAATAAGAAATAATAAAACATAAAATGGTAATCACAAAGATAACAACCAGTAACCACTGGTAACAGGAACCAGGACCTTACTAGGACCACCTGTACTAAGAAAGAAGAACCACCTAAGTATCACACAGCATTAGGGGTCTAAGAAAGAATACATTACTCATGATGCAATAAACCTACATTCAGAGGAGTAGAAAGGAGAAACACATGATGACTAAACATTCAGAGGTGTTAAGAATAGAGCACATGATGCAATAAAATACATTCAGGGGTGCAGCGCAAGAAGACACATGATGACTAAACATTCAGAGGTGCAGCGCATGGAAAGGAAGACACATGATGCGGTAACACATTCAGAGGTGTTAAGAATAGGGCACATGATGCAATAAAATACATTCAGGGGTGCTGCGCAAGAAGACACATGATGACTAAACATTCAGAGGTGCAGCGCATGAAAAGAAAGACACATAATGCATCAAACATTCAGAGGTGTCAAGAGTAAAGCAATAGCGCAAAAATCACATGAGGCCTAAGAACCTTCAGAGGTGCAGGAATAACACATGATGCAAAAGATCACATTCAGAGGTGCAATAACCATACCATTGCGCAGACTCCCATAAGCCACCACCTGTGGCAGTCCCTAGGCCAAGGGCCTTGTTGGGGCTCAGACGCCCTGAGTCTCAGTGTCAGGGTTGCGCTGCCATGCAGCGCCAGTCTTAAAGTTCAAAAAGCCTAAACGTGGCAGGTGCCCACTAAGTGCTGGGCACCTGGAGAACAAAAGAACTGCGCCAGGGCCCTCACTGGCCCTTAGGAGCAAACTGCGCCCAGGCTGGAGCCACACAGGCTCTAAAACACATACACTGTGCACGTTGGAGCCACACAGGCTCTGGCCAACACTGGTCAAACGTTGGAGCCACACAGGCTCTTAAAAACACATATGGCCCCTCTGAGCCACACAGGCTCTCTCAAAGCGTTGGGGCGACCCACTGCCAAACGGGGCCGCCCTGACTCTCCATTTACTTCACCAAATGTCCCCCAGAGCCTCTCAGGGCTCTAAATACAATAAAATGGGGCGGGGAGCCTCTCCGGGCTCTGTGCACGTTGGGGCGACCCACTGCCAACCGGGGCCGCCCATGAAGCCTTCATGGCTTCCTTCTGGCACTCTGCGTAACGTTGGGGCGGCCCACTGCCATCTGGGGCCGCCCTTGAAGCCTTCGTGGCTTCTCTCTCTCGAGCGCGAGCTCGCGCTACTGCGGGGGAGGGGCGGACACCGACAACGTGTCCCGGCGCCCCTCCCCTGCTCTGCTCCACTCCGCCCGACCCCAGACCAGACTCACCGGGGCTCTCGTTGCTGCCGGTCTCTCTCTCTCGCCGGGGAGCCTCGCGGTGGGGGCAGGCACCGACAAATGTGCCTCGCTCCCCCTCCGCTTCCGTCCTCAGGCCGCTCCTCTCGTGGCAGGGCTCCCTCCGCTCACGGGAGCCCTGTCAGCCGGCCGCCATCACTCTTCTCCTCTCCTCCCCGGGCCCGGCGGTGATCATTTCTCGGCACCCGGGCTGCGGGGGCGGGACTTCCGGCCGGCCGCGCTGAGATTGGCCGGCCGGCCAGGTACTTCCGGGTCGCTGCGGGCAGCGCAGCGGCCCTTCTCCTTTAGGCAGGCAGGCGGGCAGGCATTAAAGATATCGGCGTGGGCAGCCGAAATTTAAATATAGTCGCAAATAAGCGAGGTGGGCACTCGCCAGGCTGGCAAAGCGCTCCTCAGCGCTATAATCAAAAATAAAGCGCTCGAAAGCGCTATGGGCAATAAAGCGCTCCCAAAGCGCTAGAATAAAAAGTACAAAGGGTCCTTCCAGCAATGCAGCTCCACCATGCTGCACAAAGGTCCAGAGAGTCCCAGGGGCAAAGCAAAGTCCCCCCCATCAGCCCAGCAAGGCAGAGGGGTCCCCCAGGAGTCCAGGAAAGTCCATCAGGTGCCCAGGGCTGGGCAGAGCCAGGGATTCCCCTGAGCTCAAGCAGCAGCAGCCCCTGGCAGATTCAAGTTGAAAACAAGAACATTTTGGAAGGGGATACAACCCCTTTTTATACAGTGCAAAACCTTTGAAGTCCTTTGAAGCAGGCAGTGTGAGAACCAGCTGGACTGGTTTAGAGGGAAGTCCCCTTCAGTATCAGGGACAGAGGTGTCAGTCGCCCAGCGGGAGGTGGAGCCAGCTTTGTAGTTACACAGGAACAGCCCTTCACTATCAGGTGCCATCTCCTCCCACTTCCCTGGCAGCAGATGCTGCCTTTCATCCATGGGCTGACTTCAGACAACCTCCTGGGCTCTCCAGCCCCTGTCATCCTCAAACCAGACAGTCAATCCACAAGCAGGCCCATGCACTCTGGGCCAGGCTCACCAGCCAATCACACGCTATTACCAACGTGCACAAATATGCCAACTTCCAAAAGTAGGACTTCTAGACTAGACACAGCCATGCTGCATACATCATTTTGCAGCATTCATTCTCACGAGTTCTCTCATACCAAACTCGCCCCTGCACTCCCCACGCATCAGGAACTACCATGGGCATACAGATTCCCCATTCATTCCTATGGGAGGGCAGGTCACTCACCATTCATTCACAGAGAGCTCAAGCACTTTACACTGTACCATAGTGAAAAAGTGCGCAGAGGCCTAAAATCACCAATCCCAGGTTCCATAAATAGGCTAGGAAAACGCAAAAAAAAGTCTAGGGGTGAACCTGCCTAATGGGCCGGGTCCAACACAACCCCCTTCCAGCCAAAACGCAGGGTAGACCAATCACACCACTGATGGGCTTCACTGCTTTGGGCGACAAAACCACGGACACGGCCTCGCACAGCAGGGACACCGTCCAGTTTTTCGCCACTCTGAACCTACATGGTTTCCTCCAAATAATAACTCTCTGACTCAACTAGGGTACCCCACTGGTACACACTAGTCATCCACAGCCAAGACCAGGCCATAGGCCATCCAAATCACAGGTCCTAACTAATCCACAGAGTGGGGGGTAGTAACCCCTGGCACACAATAGCCATGCTCCACTCTCTCTCTCAGTGTAGCTACAACCACCACTGATCCAACAACCTAGGGACCATACCCTCAGGCTGACCAGAGGTCACGGGCAAGAATGCCCCACCCTACCTCTACTTCTGGGTTTCCGCACCCTCACAGAAAAGCACTTCACCAGAACACAATTCTCCTACCAGATCAGGACCTCACTCCATCACTGGTCTACCACCTGGAAACTATTTCACTTCTGAGGTACAAAGCACACAGCACAGTTCTTCTTCAAGCAGGTGGGGGGACACAGCACACAGCAAAGCCCCCTTTCCTCTACCTTGGTGGAAACAACAAACTGCAGGTGAGCCCCAGAACACACAGCAAGGGCAGCCCCCTCAGTCTCTTCAGCTGATCCACTTTGGTAGAGATTCCTCTTGACCTAGAAGTTTCCTAATCTCCCAACCTAAGATCTAAACCCTCAGGTTACACCGGGGTCAGAAGTAAGGACACCGTCCCTCTGCACCCCCTTCCAGTTCCAGTATGTCTCAGGCTAGACAGAGCACACGCCAGCGGCGTATCAGCGACACACTCTCCTCCAGTACTCCCTATCAGGTCAGGCCACACCCCAACCCGGCTTTCCCCCCTCCTCGGGGAACGACCTCCAGAGGCCCCACAAATGGTCAAGCACTCTAGACGGTCAAATGCTCAGTGAGCCAGGACTTCTGCACCCTCCACTTAGGAGCGGTACTGCCCAACACTAGGACCGCCGGAGTTCTGGTTACAGACACTCCCCGTCCTCTAGACACAGGAAGATCCTCCTCAAATGACCTATGTACAGCTTAGGCCCCTGACCTGGCGCTCCCTTAAGGAACCCTCCAGGCCCTGAGATAGGGTTTCAGGCCAACGTGGGACACACCCTCCCACACTCACTCCGCCTCCACTGAGACAGGGCGTGAGCCCCTACACCCCTACCATACTACTGGGACCAAGCTGGGTTACACATGAACCTCTTCCCCTTTACAGGATCATCAGATACACAAGCCACTCCTTTTGGAACCACTCCCTAATGCCTCTGCAAGACATCTAGCACACCGCCAGACATCCACCTTCTTGTCCAGTGCCTCTGCAGGACCTCCTGCACACCACCAGAGGTACACCTCTCATGCAAGCTTTTTAACAAAAAGAAAACTCACACCAACTCCTCCAGTTCAGCACATCACTCATTCGCACAACCCCCCCCCTCGGACTGGTAAGGCAGTTACTACCACCCCTGATCACTCAACCTGACCACACGTGACACAGGTACCAAACTCTGGGAGCGGGGAATGGGAATTAACACACTGGACACATTAAAGCTGCCACCACTGGATCCTACCACACTGGGGAATCCAGACACACACACTACACTCAGGGAACAACCACCCTCCTGAGCTAGTCATTTCTCCTCACACTCCCTCTCTTCCATCTACCCACACAGGGACAGGATTTGGGATTGGACACGGGACCCAGCAAGGGATTCCTAATCTATGGGAACCTCCCCCCTCTAATGGCGTCCCGCCCTGTCACTTTCTCTCATCTGCCACTAAACATAAAGCGCAGAAACACATTTGAAAATGACACTCTTGAGGAAAAAAATCAAAAACAATAATCCCAAACATGTGACTATCTGAAAAAAACAATTGCAGAGTTTTGTAATGTAGCCAGTTGTCGCTATGGCACTGCGCAAACACAAGTTCCAAATCCGCACCGCTGACCAACAATGTTAGAACTGGCTATTTCTGGTAGGCTAAGGCTGACGCCAAAGCCAGGCAGAAACCACCATTCTAGTCAGGGCAAGGAAGTCACACGCCAAGATAACCTCTGCTCACCCCCTTGGTAGCTTGGCACAAGCAGTAAGGCTAAACTCGGAGGCAATGTGTAAAGCATTTGCGCCAGCGCACAACAGCAACAACATATTAGGCACACCACAGAAGAGACTCCACACAAGGTTATTATAAAAATAACTTTTGTATTGTAAAAACACATCAGATAAAATCACACATATACATGGTGCCAACTGGCACAGGCAATATTCACAGGGATTATGTACACAAGACAGGGCCACAAGGGCCACTGTCATAGTCAGATATAGCACTTCTAGAATAAGAAATAATAAAACATAAAATGGTAATCACAAAGATAACAACCAGTAACCACTGGTAACAGGAACCAGGACCTTACTAGGACCACCTGTACTAAGAAAGAAGAACCACCTAAGTATCACACAGCATTAGGGGTCTAAGAAAGAATACATTACTCATGATGCAATAAACCTACATTCAGAGGAGTAGAAAGGAGAAACACATGATGACTAAACATTCAGAGGTGTTAAGAATAGAGCACATGATGCAATAAAATACATTCAGGGGTGCAGCGCAAGAAGACACATGATGACTAAACATTCAGAGGTGCAGCGCATGGAAAGGAAGACACATGATGCGGTAACACATTCAGAGGTGTTAAGAATAGGGCACATGATGCAATAAAATACATTCAGGGGTGCTGCGCAAGAAGACACATGATGACTAAACATTCAGAGGTGCAGCGCATGAAAAGAAAGACACATAATGCATCAAACATTCAGAGGTGTCAAGAGTAAAGCAATAGCGCATAAATCACATGAGGCCTAAGAACCTTCAGAGGTGCAGGAATAACACATGATGCAAAAGATCACATTCAGAGGTGCAATAACCATACCATTGCGCAGACTCCCATAAGCCACCACCTGTGGCAGTCCCTAGGCCAAGGGCCTTGTTGGGGCTCAGACGCCCTGAGTCTCAGTGTCAGGGTTGCGCTGCCATGCAGCGCCAGTCTTAAAGTTCAAAAAGCCTAAACGTGGCAGGTGCCCACTAAGTGCTGGGCACCTGGAGAACAAAAGAACTGCGCCAGGGCCCTCACTGGCCCTTAGGAGCAAACTGCGCCCAGGCTGGAGCCACACAGGCTCTAAAACACATACACTGTGCACGTTGGAGCCACACAGGCTCTGGCCAACACTGGTCAAACGTTGGAGCCACACAGGCTCTTAAAAACACATATGGCCCCTCTGAGCCACACAGGCTCTCTCAAAGCGTTGGGGCGACCCACTGCCAAACGGGGCCGCCCTGACTCTCCATTTACTTCACCAAATGTCCCCCAGAGCCTCTCAGGGCTCTAAATACAATAAAATGGGGCGGGGAGCCTCTCCGGGCTCTGTGCACGTTGGGGCGACCCACTGCCAACCGGGGCCGCCCATGAAGCCTTCATGGCTTCCTTCTGGCACTCTGCGTAACGTTGGGGCGGCCCACTGCCATCTGGGGCCGCCCTTGAAGCCTTCGTGGCTTCTCTCTCTCGAGCGCGAGCTCGCGCTACTGCGGGGGAGGGGCGGACACCGACAACGTGTCCCGGCGCCCCTCCCCTGCTCTGCTCCACTCCGCCTGACCCCAGACCAGACTCACCGGGGCTCTCGTTGCTGCCGGTCTCTCTCTCTCGCCGGGGAGCCTCGCGGTGGGGGCAGGCACCGACAAATGTGCCTCGTGCCCCCTCCGCTTCCGTCCTCAGGCCGCTCCTCTCGTGGCAGGGCTCCCTCCGCTCACGGGAGCCCTGTCAGCCGGCCGCCATCACTCTTCTCCTCTCCTCCCCGGGCCCGGCGGTGATCATTTCTCGGCACCCGGGCTGCGGGGGCGGGACTTCCGGCCGGCCGCGCTGAGATTGGCCGGCCGGCCAGGTACTTCCGGGTCGCTGCGGGCAGCGCAGCGGCCCTTCTCCTTTAGGCAGGCAGGCGGGCAGGCATTAAAGATATCGGCGTGGGCAGCCGAAATTTAAATATAGTCGCAAATAAGCGAGGTGGGCACTCGCCAGGCTGGCAAAGCGCTCCTCAGCGCTATAATCAAAAATAAAGCGCTCGAAAGCGCTATGGGCAATAAAGCGCTCCCAAAGCGCTAGAATAAAAAGTACAAAGGGTCCTTCCAGCAATGCAGCTCCACCATGCTGCACAAAGGTCCAGAGAGTCCCAGGGGCAAAGCAAAGTCCCCCCCATCAGCCCAGCAAGGCAGAGGGGTCCCCCAGGAGTCCAGGAAAGTCCATCAGGTGCCCAGGGCTGGGCAGAGCCAGGGATTCCCCTGAGCTCAAGCAGCAGCAGCCCCTGGCAGATTCAAGTTGGAAACAAGAACATTTTGGAAGGGGATACAACCCCTTTTTATACAGTGCAAAACCTTTGAAGTCCTTTGAAGCAGGCAGTGTGAGAACCAGCTGGACTGGTTTAGAGGGAAGTCCCCTTCAGTATCAGGGACAGAGGTGTCAGTCGCCCAGCGGGAGGTGGAGCCAGCTTTGTAGTTACACAGGAACAGCCCTTCACTATCAGGTGCCATCTCCTCCCACTTCCCTGGCAGCAGATGCTGCCTTTCATCCATGGGCTGACTTCAGACAACCTCCTGGGCTCTCCAGCCCCTGTCATCCTCAAACCAGACAGTCATTCCACAAGCAGGCCCATGCACTCTGGGCCAGGCTCACCAGCCAATCACACGCTAGCACCAACGTGCACAAATATGCCAACTTCCAAAAGTAGGACTTCTAGACTAGACACAGCCATGCTGCATACATCATTTTGCAGCATTCATTCTCACGAGTTCTCTCATACCAAACTCGCCCCTGCACTCCCCACGCATCAGGAACTACCATGGGCATACAGATTCCCCATTCATTCCTATGGGAGGGCAGGTCACTCACCATTCATTCACAGAGAGCTCAAGCACTTTACACTGTACCACAGTGAAAAAGTGCGCAGAGGCCTAAAATCACCAATCCCAGGTTCCATAAATAGGCTAGGAAAACGCAAAAAAAAGTCTAGGGGTGAACCTGCCTAATGGGCCGGGTCCAACAGTGGGTGAATGTTATTTTGAGGACCATGAACCAGCTGAACAGGAAGGATTTTGGTTGAACCTCAAAGGTGGAGAAGAGGGTGGACAGTTGGTATTGTTTGCATTAAATTCAGAGACTCTTCGCAAGGAAAGGACTTTAACTTTTGGTTCTCTATCTTTTGGTTTGCTGAATTTGGGGCAGGGTCATGGGATCTTGATGTTTTGGACGGTGCTAGCTTTGTTACATTCAGAGAGCTGGGATTTCAGTCATTGAGGCAAGTCATCGGGAAGGGAAAGGCCCTTTCCTCAGTTGTGGACAAGTAGGAGACCCTGATGATGGAAGCAATGTGATCTAGAGCAAGTTTTAATATATTGGTGCAAAAAAGGAAAGTTTGGCAGTGATCCATTCAGTGGAGGTTGAGCACTTTGATGACTGTGCAGAATATGGGCTATGACAGAAACTTTCTTGGCTTTGGGTACATGCTAGTGAGTAAATTTAGTTTCTTTATTCTAAGAGCAGTTATGCCTCTCATTTGTATACACTGTATTTTTTCAATGATTGGGTATTTAATTTGTCTGCTTGGAATTTACAGCAGATATTGAGTTTGAGAACAGGTTCAGGGGACTTGATGGCATTAGTTAGTTAGATGTCTTTGGCACACTGGTGTATGGTGCTGTTGTAAAGGCAGTTGCCTCTCCTAGTATATTTATGCATAGGTTGAACACAAGGGGTGGGGGTGTTGAGTCTTGGGTAATTTCAAAACAAACTTCATTATGATTTATTTTGTTTAAATCTGTTTATTGAAGTTTATTTTACAGGTGGTATACATGGTTAGCATTGTTGGTATAACAATTGACTCAGTATACATGGTAACAGTGGTACTGGGTCCAATAGCATGATCTACCTTGTATTGAATTCATCCACTGTCAGATTCATCAAAACATTTGGAAATTGTATTGCTTACGCTGCTGACAATGAGAGCTATAAGATTTTGGGCGAATTAGGTGCTGCAACCAACATTTTGCATCAATGAGGTCAGTTGTGTATCTAACAATACATAGGTTAACTGAGTAAAAAAAGAACAGTTAACATCAACAATAAAAACCTCAACATTTCCTCCACCCACCCTCACTCTTCAGACAGTAAAGCCATTTCACACATTTTAAACAGTGTATTGGTGTGTGCATAGAAGCACTGTAACCAGGCAGCAGCTTGGAACCATGTGTAGGGCATATGGTGTACAAACCATAAAGTCCCAGCAGCTGGAGTGGTGTTCAGTGCACTGTGTCATCTAGCTGATTTAATGGCAAGTTTGTATCTGAATCTTGGGGTAAACTGAACAGTAGTCCACAAATCTGCTAGAATAGCATCCCAGTTGGACGCTATAGGGAATTTGCAGAGTTTAATACTGCTTCTCAATGCTGGGTGATGCTCTTTGCTTGAGGCCAGGCCAGAAGCGACTGCATCCAAGCTGCGAGCACTGGGGGCTCCTGCTACTTCTATCAATGAGTGATGAGGCGCTCGGCTGTTATTAGTCTTAAGTCGAGAAAGCTCAATATGACCTATGCTTCTTAGTCTTGCATTAGAGACAGAGAATGCACACCTCCCCGGTGTGCATCTCCAAACGTCCTGTCCAGGCAGACAATTGTGTAGTGGTCCCTTATCAGTAGCGTTGTAGATGCTACCATCCCCAGAACATGTGCAAAAGGTCGGCGTCTGTGAACAATGGGGCAGTCAGCAGGGTTGGATTGGGATTAAAAATTGGCCCGGGCACGCTGAAAAAAAAGTTGCCCACATTTGCATATTGCCTTGCAAAACACTGCTTCAGCCAAGTTTTCTAACAAAAAAAAGAGGGGGGGAGAAAATGCACAGATTCTTTTACACTGGTGAAACACACTGGAATACAAGTGTGGCCATTTTTGCTTCGCCCCCTGCCCCCGCTCAATATGTATGTGTTAATGGGCTGGCCCCAGCGAGATAAAGGGAGTGACACCTCTGTCCTTTGATAAAAGGGAAGCAATTGAGGCCCATCTACCCCCAGAAAGGCCACTCAGGCACCCACTGGGCCGCTGGCAGCATTCGAGCAACCCAGAAACGGCCAAATCGCCCTCAGACTGCTCAAAAAAGAAGCCCTCAGCTGGGACTGGACACCGGCCCCTCGGGCATTGCCTGAGTGCCCGCGTTACCAATCCGACGCTGGCAGTCAGCAACTGCTCACTGGAAGTATCGGTTTATTTTATCAGGGGTGAGGTATGCCCTGTGCTCTATGTAGTATTGTATAGGCGAAATTTGGCATTGCGGGGAACATGAACTGGGCCCGCAGCAGCGTTTCCAGTTCCCTGTTAGTGCAGGGGTGGGCCAGTGACTCTTCCCACCTGCGATGACGGGGGTGTAACACAGTGGAGAAGCAGACCAGGACACAAATGTGCAGGTATAGTAAAGGCTGTTTTTATTTAGTTCACTGAAACAAGGATTTGTGGGGGTTGTAGGCCAGTTTGTCTCTTCACTGTCCTTTAGACTCCTGGGAAAGGGTTTTCAACGTCTTCTTCTTCTTGTGGGTGTGATTGGATATCTCGTTGCAACGTGGTAGAGTAGGGAGAGGGAAGAGGGAAAAGGGAAAAAAAAGAATCACACAGTCTGGGTAATGTTGGGTTGTTTAAATACTGTATGGAGGGGGAAGTGTCAGGAGTAAACACCCAAGACCGTCACCAGTGAGGGGATTGTGGTGATAGCCGGGGGCACTCTACAGGTAGGGCAGCGGTTTATATCCTCACCCCACGTACACTGCCCTCGCTGTTGCTTTCACCCTCCGCCATACGGCACCACACTGCCCCAAGGCGTCCCCGTACATTGTCGAGCCACGACCCTGCTGTGCCATGGCTAGCTTGCTTGTATTGCCGGATGGGGTCCGGCGTCCCGTTTGTGCTTCCTTCTTCGGCTCTCAGGCATCGGGCTCCTGCGTCCCGATTGGGTTCTGTGGCCACCGTAATGCTCCTTCTCTCTCTCAGCTGCGGCATGACGATGAAGGTCTGAACGCTGTAGTCCTCCTCCTTGGGTCCTTGGTTTTCCCTCTTCAGCCTGCCAAACAAACGACCGTCTTCCTCTGTTTCATAATTTTTGACGTCGAAGCAGTCACCTGACTCAGTCACGTGACGCGTAACAAGGCAACATTAAAGGGCCAGTGTCCCATTCGCACATCCTGAAAATAAAGAAGGGGACAAGGAGAAAGGTGAGCGGGGAAGTGTTCTGCTCTTTGTGTATCCTTTTCCGTGGTCTGTCCTTCGTCCTCACACACCCCTACCCCAGTCTTTTCACGATCGGGAAAACAGTTCCAGCAATTTTTCGGTGATGATCTGAGTTGTGGGTGTACATAAAGAGAAAGGCCTCTGGATATAGTGTGGCATAGTCCACTACGACCCAGGCTTAAAGATGGCCTTTCTTGGTTTGTGGCAGAGGACCAATGAAATCCATGCCAATCCTTTCAAACGGATTACCTACAACTGGGAGGGGTTGCAAAGGGACCGCCTGGGGTTTATACAGGTTTTTCTTCTGGCGCACTTCGCATTCTTGTAACGTGTCGCTAATTGACCATTAGCGGCATCCCTCTAGGGCACACTATATCCTCCTTTTGGTCAAAAAAGGATTCCACTCAAAATCTCCATCTGAATGTTCAATTGTTTTTTATTTGTTCATTCGTAACTTTATATTAGTTGAACTTTTTTGTTTCATTCTTTGATTCAGTGTTTCTGATTGACATTATTGCTATTCAATCCTCCTATGCATTTCGGCATGAAAAGCCCTTCCTCAGGGAGAGGTACTAAGAATTCAAAAAGCATATATAAACAGAAGTCAGTTCATCGTGCATAGTTGAAAAATAATTACAGTTAACTTGACATGAGGTGCTATATGCAAAAATTCAAGTGTGTTTGGTGTTTGTGTGCACCGTTAACCGAAAAAATGCGGGGTGCTATCCAAACAGTCAAAAAACATAACTCACATGAGTCTCCTTTATGTTATAGCGTGGTCAACCTGCAAAAACCAAGGGAAAAAACAAGTACCGTGGGTTAAAATCACCACCTACTTATACATTTTAAACGTAAAACCATGTACGTCCTGTCAAATAAAAAACTAACCTTCAAACGTAATCGCTTTTCCACAATTCTGCTGGACCTGCTTCCACAATCTTCAGGAACTCTGGGCTCTCTTACGCGCTTCCGTGTTTTAAAATGAAAAACTGTTCCAATTGGACCACCGTGCGGTCACGTGACTAGAAACTACCCATATTGCTAGTCCCAGGATGCTTGTTTCTGGTCCAGGGAAGACATGGCTTGGCAGTTCGGGCTGGACTGTTCCCATAAGGCACAGGGTCAGACTGATTTGCATATGGCCATGTCTGAAGAACAGGGAGGCGGAGTAAGCTAAAGAATGATGATGGAATAAACCCAGATCAGTTGACTGGGGGTGAGTGCTTGCAATGTTCAACACTCCGTCCATCATCCCCTTTAGTTTTGCTTTGGGGATACATCAGTAAAGCCTGAGACCGAGGGTTTTATTGGTGGGAGGTGCAGGGACTAAGGGATAATGTATACCCCATGTAGTGTAGGCATATGTATTGCAGCCAGAGTAAGATGTGTTGAAGGGTAATTGTGTGCAGCGTGTGCACTTGTCGCATGAGCTGGTAATATTGTAGGGATTGCTTATTGAAAAGTGGAATGACAGACATCCAACAAAAATATGTAATGTCCTGTGGTCAGACATAGTTGACTGCTATGAGGGTATAACGTGCTGGTAGGGTTAGGTCAAATAATGCCATCAGCTGTCTGTGGAGTGTCTTCTGATGTTGCCAAGGCATCATAATCTGCAGGCCAAACAGTGGAGTAACCATCCTCGCTCGAAGACCTCACGGATCTTTCTTTGGGGCTGGTGTCAGGTCGGACATCGCTGGTTGCTACTTCAGAATGGAGGGCATGTCTTCTTCACTGTAAAATCTGTTCCAGGTCCCTCAGTTCCAGGTTCCGCTCTGGCAGCATGGCTGGGCGACGTGAGTCCAGAGGCCTCCAGCCATCCCCAAGCATCTTCTAGTGAGTTAAGAAAGCTTGATTTGCTATCCATTACAACACATATTTTAGCCGGGAAAAGCAGCAAATATCTTAGGTTTAGTTCATGTAGATGGCATTTGACAGCTAGGAAGGAGACACTGTGGCGGTGCACTGTTATTGTGTACTTCAGGAAATGCATGATGCGGGAGTTATCAACCACAGTTATGTCAAGTTTACTGGTTTCATGTCGGATGATGTCCCTGTCACAGTAATGGAGTTGGCGAATTAGCATCAGACTGGGGCTGAAGGCAGGTGAAGGCTTCCTTTTCGGGATACAATGCACACATTCTACTGAGAAGAACTGCCTGAGGGAATCAGGCAGAAGCAGGTTACACAGCCAGTTGCCCAAATAATTGACAGGGTTACATCCTTTGATACTTTCCAGGAGACTCACCATGCGCACGTTGTTTCTGCGTGAGTGGCTCTACGCATCTTCAGCCCTGGCCTCAAGGGTGTTGACAAAATCCGTCAGCAGCTGGACTTAGAATACCAGTTCTTTGAATGCCAACTGGAGTTCAGCAATGGTTCACTCTGCCGTGCGCACTTTGTCTTCTGGTTTACGATGATCAGCGTGCAGCAGATTAAGGTCCATTGCTATGCTGTTGAACTTGCTCTCTAGGGTGACGCAAATGTTCATAATGTTGTGCAGGTCCTCTCCACTGCATGCAGTACCACATCCAACTTCTCTTGTAATGACGAGGGGTGATCACAGGCACCTACAGTCTTGGTCTGGCCGACCATGGTAACACCCTGCCAGACATCTTCGCGTGTGGGGTGATGGCGCTCGATCGGAGGTGGCTTATCATGAGGGGATGTCCCCCTGGATCCAGTGCACACTCAAGGGATAGAAAGCACATGGGATGGGCCTGTTTAGTAGTGGTTTGGAAGTCTGCCAAGGTGCTGCAGCACGTGCAGCCGAGGCATCCTCTCCAGGCGGAGGTGGCCCCAACTTACTGAGAGCCTCCTTGGAGCGCGCCACAGTCACCGGCACAGATCGGGCACTTGTGCCTCTGCATTTTGGCTTGGAGCACAGTGAGCTGATTGGCAAGTCAGGATAGCCACTTCAGTCTAGCGAGCTTTGTAAAATGTCCCCACTCTGCAGCGAAGTGCGCACTTGCAGCTATTAACCTTTGGCTTGGGCAAGCAGGCAGAGTACCTGGCTAGGGTAAGAGTGTCAGTGAGGTTGTTGTGTTAGTGTTCCCCCCAACATTCAGGGCCCAGTTTGGCACATGGGTCAGTTGCATGAGCCTAAAGGGTGCAGCGCCAAAACCCCCGGTATCTACCACAAGAGGATGATGCAGCTGCAGCTTCCTATGCTATGTGGGAAAGGCAACAGCGGTAGGTTTCTGTCTGCTCCACCTGTCTAGGTACTCAGTGGAGTATGGAGGCTGCACTAGGGGGGCTGTACACCATCAGCACTCTTGGATGCTTCAGTTCAGGGCCGCTGACCGTTCTGTAGCAGCAGGTTCCATGCAACCGCAATGGTTGTTGATGCGAGGGCCAAAGGGGGGAGGGGCATCATACATGCCACGGAGGGGAGCTAACCCCAGGTCCAACCGCCAGGCCAGATGTGTTGTCCTCCACTCCTCCGGCTCCCAGGGAAGCAGCATCTGGGCAACAGCACCGACAGAGCAGAGGATTTTACTCAATTCCAGAGGGGAGGGCCCAGGTCAGCGCAGCCCATCAGTCAGTGGCAGCAACACAGTCGCAACTAAGCCAGCGGCACACCAGCAGGGACTGGGACCGGGACTGGGACCCAACTCTATTCCTCATGCCCCTCAATGCTCACACCGGATGACCATGTGCTTCAGTCGCCTGATCTCAGCAGTGGTGCCCCATTCCACTTGCAGTTACCTCAGAGATGCCAGCAAAGCAGCTGCTGGATTGCAGTACACCAGAAGGCCAGTATCGCCAGCTGCAAGCCGGCTTTGTGCAGGAACAGTCACTAGAGGGGTTCAGAGGTGGCCTCCCTGCAGAATATGGATGGAAGCAGGAATACTCTGTATACCCCAGATTTAACCAGCAGAGCTACCTTTACAATGAAAGAAGGAAGTTCGCATTTTAAAGTGAAACAGATATCTTGACTGCTGGTATTTTGTATTTGCTGTTCGATGTGGTTTGACCTCTCTTTTGAATTTGTTTGTTACAGTATGTGTGAACCAAAAGCAAGGTCTCCAAGATGGTTGTGACTTTTTTTCTCCAAACTTATTCTGATATTGGTGATCAGAAAGGAAAATGTCTGAAGCCAGATTCCTAGTAATTGGTGGCTTTTGCTTTTTTATACAAAACAGCAAGGGTCAGAAGTCAGTGCACAGAAATTTCACAAAAGCATTGCATTGTAGGTGAAGGGCTCGGCTTTAAAAACCTTCATGCTGTGTCCTTTGGTAAGGGTGGAGGTAGAAATGTGTTGAGTGATTTTTGGAGATTGCATTGGAGATCAATGGACAGTCAAGTCAAGTCTTTCAATGGATCATCCTGGTTGGGCTGTATGCTTCGTCCAAGTTAAATAGAGGAAAACTTTGCCTCTTTTTGAAGGACCGATCAGATAGTTTAAAGATGTAATGTGTCTGCTACAGAATATTATGGTAACCTAAAAAACATAAACTAAAATCTTGCCATGAAGGTCTAAGCACTCTTTCAAATGTTTGCATACAGGAAAAGGATTTTAACGCTCTGCACAACTGCTTGCAATATTAAAAGTAGATGGCCCTTTAAGAGGAAAACAGAGGTCTAGCTTTACTGGTCCAATCCTTTGAAGGATTACAATATGAAAATGTAAACCTTGTGCAATCTTATTAAATTGATGTTCTTGTTCCTTTTCATCTCTCTGTAGAGTCCGGGATTGGAGAAGTCGCTGTGCCCAATGGATCAGGTATAGTCCCCTGTGTGAGAAGAGCACCTTGTAAATCTGTGGATGCCTGCTGTGTGTAACAGTGTGAAATCCTTGCTGCACTGTGCTATGTATGGTTGTGATACTGGCTGATAAGAACAGAGACAGACCCTTGTTGTATTGTGCTGTGTGTCATGTTGGCTTAGAGGAAGAGTGGCAGCTGTTCACTACAATTTGTTTTGTATGATACTGGCTCAGAAGAACAGTTTCAAATCCTAGTATGTAGCATAGTGAGTGGATCTATGTTTGGCACATAGGAACATTTCCAAATCCTTGCAACAGTGCTGTAAGATACCAAAAACCTGGGCCAGTATAAGAAATTTCATCAGGGGCATGAGTTGCACGATTGCAGCTCTGAAAGGCATATTCGGGACACAATCAAGATCGAGTGGTGCCAAGGACACTGTCTGTGGTAATCTGTTCCTGAATTCCAGTGGATACTGCCCTTTTAATAGATTTTGCCATTGAAAGATATATTTGCAATGGTGAATTTCCATTATTTTAACGAACAGGGTTACTTTCCTTTAATTAAATGTGGTGGGGTAAATGCTGGTTGATTAGAAGATGTTTATGAAACCGATGTACAGTAGGCCATGATTTGGAAGCAGTCTATCCTAACCTGGTTTCAGTAGGAGTCTGAATATGGTTAAACTGATGTGATTGAAATCTCAGTCTGTTAATGTTTGGACAAAGTTGGTCCCAGACACAATAGCTGGTTTGCTAAATTAGTTGATGGGTTGAGAAGTAAATGTCTCAGATAAATGTCTTCAGGAATAAAACTTTGAATCTCTTTGGCCATTTTACAATAAGAGAATCCAGAATGAATAAGAGGAAGTTGCTCACACCTTAAAGTGTAACACGTTTCTTGACTGTTGGTACTTTGCAGTTGCTGTGCAATGTAATTTGGCCTGGCTTTTAAATTTGTTTGTTACAGTGTGTGTGAAGTACATGCAAGGTCTCCAAGATGGTTTGGAGTTTTTGTCTCCAAACCTATTCTGATTTAGATGATCGGGAAGGGAAATGTCTGTAGCCGGGTTCCCAGTAATTGGAGGCTTTTGTTTTTTTATCCTAAACAGCAAGGGTCAGAAGTTAGAGCACAGGAGTTTCTTGCAGGTGAAGGGCCCTGCTTTGAGAGATTCATGTCCATGCTGTGTTCTTTGGTTTGGGTGGAGGTATAAATGTTTTGGGTGGTGTTCAGAGAGTGCATTGGAGGTCAATGGGCAGACAATTGCAGTCTTCCATTGGTCATCCTGGCTTGGATGCATATTTTATCCAAGTTACCTAGAGGAAAACATTGCCTCCTTTTGCAAGGCCGATCAGATAGCACAAATATGTAATGCGTCTGCTACAGAATAATATGTTAACCTTAAAAACACAAACTAGAATCTTGCCATGTAGAATTGAGTGTTCTTTCAGTTTTTACGTAACAGAATTGGGTTCTAACGTTCTGCCAAACTGCTTGCAATGTTAAACAGTGATGGCCCTTTATGAGGAAAACTGAGGTCTAGCTTTACTGGTCAAGTCTTTTGAAGGATTACAGTAATAACATTTAAACCATATGCAATCTTTCTAAATTGGTGTTCTTGTTACTTTTCATCTCTCTGTAGGGACCAGAATCTGAGGAGCCGCATTTCCAGAGGAGTCAGGTATTGTCCCATGTGTGAGAAGCTATCTCCGAGGAGCAATTTGAAATCCTTGTTTCACCGTGCCATTTTGGTTGTGATACTGGCTGATAAGAAAAGAGGCAGCTCTTTGCTGCACTGTGTTGTGTGTTATACTGGCTTAGAGGAACAGAGAGAACCCCTTGCTGCGTATTGCTACATGTCATAGTCGCTCGGGGGAACAGAGACAGCTGCTCGCTACAATTTGTTTTGTGTGATATCAGCTTAGGTGAACATAGACAAATCCTAGCATGTAGCATAGTAAGTGGGTCTATGCCTGCAGCAATGGGTTCTTTGTGATACTAGCTAAAAAGACCAGCGACAGCTACTTGCTGCCCATTGTTGTGAGTGATGCTGGCTCAGAGCAGCAAAAACAATTCCTTTGATACACAGAGTTGTGTGTGATAGTGACCAGCGGTGGCTGCTGCCAATCTGAGGTGGGGGGGGGAAGAAAAATAATAATAAAAGTATAAGCTTACCTTTCCTTCCAGCCTCCATGATCATCTGCTCCTGCTCCATGCCTCGCTGCTCCTCTGCTTCAGTCCCAGCACTGCAATCCCCAGAAGTACAGGTTACCTGACTGTACACAATGCCTGTGCTTCTCTCATGCTATTATTCCCAGCATGAGAGCAGTGCTTGGATTGGGCAGAGAGGTGTGGGCCGGTTATACACTCCAGCAGGGACTGGGAGCCTGTGCCCCTGGGCACTAGGATATCTACAGGGAACAGCCTGGAGATATCAAAGTGTGCATGTTGATTTGGCGAGCCATGGACAGCCGGACAAACCGACATGCGCACTTTCAGTGGCTACCACTCCACCTTCCCCTGCTGTGTGATGTTGCAATATTGCCCCACCATGCCCTAGACATGTCAGACTGGTATTAAAAATAAAATGACAATAAATTAGCTCTATTGTCATTTTCTTTTTCTTATGTCTGCTGCATTTCAGCAGTAGGGTGACGCTCATCAGCCATAGCCGAGGAGCCACCCCTGATAGTGTCCCAGATTAACTGTGCTAGCTCCTTGCAGCACTGTGCTTTGTGTGATGCCATCTTCGGTGAACAGAAACAGCTCAGATAAACAGTAGTAGCTGCTTGCTGCACTGTGTTGTGTGTGATGCAGGCTCAGATTAACAGTGACGGCTCAGTGTCTTGTTCGATGCTGGCTCAGATGAACATCGACAGCTCAGATGTCCACTTTTCTGTGTCTTAGTTGGCTGAGAGTAGCAGTGACAGCTCCTTGCCACAGTGTGTTGTGCATGATAAAAATTCCCAAAAAATGATAACATCATCTCTCTGGACTGTATACTGTGTCCGTCTGATACAGTGCCTACTTTGTTGTATAATAAGTGCCAGTGTGCAAGCACTTCTCAGATGCCCATGGCCAGCGTTAATAAATGTCAGCATGCAAGGCTGTGAAGTCCTGAATTCACCCCAGGTCTCATAAATCCAATGCCAGACACTCCCTGCCTCTTTATCTCACTCTTGTAGGATTCTGCTTTCTCCCTTGGTGAATGTTTTCAGTCTTTCTTTCTATGATACTTTGTGTGTTTCTCCCTTTCCTACTCTCTGGAAATATTTGATGAGGAAAAATAGGTGGTGGTCTCAAAAAATGAGTGGCAATGAGACTCCACCAGCAACCACCATCTCATATTAAGCGTTGGTCTGATTCGGGTGTAAAGGAACAGTATCAGTTCATACTGCTCTATTCTGGGCGTGGGGGTAACTCCGGCTCAGAGCAATATTGATAGATAATGGCTGTGCTGTGTTGTGTATGGGTGTATCAAAGGAACTTGTTTCACTATGGTGTGTATGGGTTTTTGAGGCTCTGTAGAACTGTGGCAGCCCCTTTCTGCACTAAGCTCTTTTGCTGGTATGATCCTAGCATAGACAGCTACACACACGTCCTATTGTACTGTGCTGTTTGTGGATGTGATATGGACACAGAGTAATAGTGGGAACTCTTTGCTGCACTGTACTATTTGATTGCATGACTCATGGCATGAAGAGCAGTGCAATATTCTGCATTTGGGTAAGATGCTGGCTCAGAGAGACATAGGCAGCTTCTGTGTTCAGTTTGGGAGCAATATCCACTCAGAGGAGTGGCGACTTCTTATCTATGCACTACTATAATAATGATTCAGAAAAAGACACCTGCTCCATGCTGCACTGTCATGTGTGTGGGTGGTATGCTGGCACAGACGACCAATAAAGCAACAAACACCACTGTACTGCATGTGGGTATGATACAAGCTCAGATATACATCCTCAGTGGTATCAGGCGTGGCCCGTGCATGAAGGAGCGGTTTGGTGGTAGGGCAAGTACGGGGGAGCCGACCGACGACCCACTTACTTACCTTACACTCGCC
Source organism: Lissotriton vulgaris (assembly GCF_964263255.1). Lineage (NCBI taxonomy): Eukaryota > Metazoa > Chordata > Amphibia > Caudata > Salamandridae > Lissotriton > Lissotriton vulgaris. The sequence goes on from NW_028254037.1 coordinate 130,438, forward strand.
GTATCACAGAGTCAGCAATCTAGCGAGAATAAGGTAAGTGGTTTTCTTTTTTTAATTGTATTTTTCCACGTCGTCGTATGTCAACTCACCCCGACCCAACCCCACCGCTCTTACCTGCATTGTATATCATGGTATATCGCTAAAATATCAAGTTTAAATATCATTCTACAAAAATATAATACCAGAATATGGGCTACGAAAATATTGTGAAGGCAGACAAATGTAGATAAATGTACATTTCTTAAATCAGTACTTATATATATATGCCTGCGTTCACAATATTTTGGTAGTCAATACTTATGATGTTTTTGTAGAATGATGTTTCTGTACTCAATAATCAAACACTACTTGTTCCAATGGCTATCATAGTGAAAACAGTCAGTACTAATGTATCTGGCCTCACTCAAGACACAGCTACAGACTGTAGTTTTGATAGATTATTAAATATTGATGGGTCACTGTAAAACTAAGATTACAAAGCCCAGCCTGAAGCAATGCAACTTTGTTGCATGACACAAGAAAACAGTCGAGCATATATACAAGGAGACTGCACCACCAGAGCGTCCCTTTTACCAACGTTTCGGTGGCGCATAGCTCTGCTCCATATTTACAAAGTGGAGTTAAGCCCCATAAGCATTAATTCCTGTAACGCAGACATCCTTGCACTATGGCACATGGGTGTTGGCGCTAGCCAGCTATTTATAGCGCTAGGAAAAAAATACTGTGCATCCATGCATTTTGCAGCATTTTTGCAGCACCGTGCTGCGCCATTTCCTTGTACATATTCCCCAGTGACTGTTCCTTCTTTGAATAACATTCTTCCAAACTGCAGAAGGACGGAAGGTTTTGAAAAATTGTTAAATGTCCGTTGGCATCCTCACATAACTTTTTAAACCCTTTTTCAGTTTTGCTTTGTGGGAAGCTGATAGGATCTGTTTTTAAACACAATAAAAGGAGCCCTGTGCTGTTGTGGGAGCATTCTTTCTGCCACACAGGGCTGCAAGCTTAGTGCCATGAAGCCACAATTTACTGTATTGCTGACGAGCCATGTGCCTCCACTCCAAGGATGCCGGAAGTTCCAGGGCAGGACCCCTTCAGCCAGTGGATGGTGAGGATGTCCTAGCAGAACCCATACACTCAAGCTGACAAGCTGAAATGGTCCCCCTTAATGTACAGAGGACAGCCCCCGACAATGTGGGGATGACAGGGATGTCCATGACGCTCTTTCCTTCAGCAAACATGAGTAAGTATGATGCTCACCTGTTGTTTTATTTTCGCACTGTCACTCAGAGATTTCAACCCTGAGCGACAATCGTGAAAACAATTCCTTGCAGCCAGATGTTGGTGTGCATTGACAGCACTATCTGTATGTCCTGTGTTAGAATAGCATTTGTACCAGAGGTCAGAATTTAGTGACATTTTAAGAGCTCTACCTGGTCCAGATATTGGCAGCTTGTTGGTTGTGGTAGGTTTGGTTTGAGGTGCTGATTTAAGAGCAGTGCTGCAAGATTTATTAGAGGTACACCAAACAAATTATGCGCTTCGGTCTCATCCAGTGTCACCACCTCTTCACCGAGAAAAATACCAGCAATCTCTTCATGTTTTAACATTCTGCAAAGTCCTGGAACTGAGTCTTAAGTAGAACTCTAAAATCTTATGATATTTACTCAATAAAGGATGTACTGATAAGGAAAAAATACAGTTTTTAAGTAGTTTTCCTAAACTTTGTATTGGCCAGGACATTAAAATGCTGGTCATGATGTTATAATAACTGTTATAAACAAGCTTTTGCAATGCAATAGGTCACGCATTTACACGAGTTTGAGCCTTTGACATTGCAAATAACAATGCCTTTTATTTTTGTTTTCGTTTTATAAGACCGAAAAATGCTGGTCATGCTTATTTATTTATTTTATTTAGAAAGTTTTATATAGCGCAAACATGACCACTGAGGGTATCAGAGCGATTTACAGAGTGTGCAGAAGGACCTGTACATGCAACCATACATATTCAACATAGCGAAAAGTACATTGGTTTAAAATGTCCGACATTATCGTGAGCCCAGTCGCTAGGCCACAAAACAGCATTGATAGCCCGGGAGTCAAGTGGCGAAGGCAGACTGAGGCAGATATTTCTTCATCAAGAGCCCTTTAACTTCTATTTTGAAGAGGACAGTGGAAGTGATCACCCTGACTTCAGGGGGAAGAGAGTTCCAGATCCTTGGCGCCAAACCTGAGAATGCTCGATTGTAGGTCTTTTTTTTCTTGAATTTTTGTGGTTTGAGTAAGAGAGTGCCGGCACTTCTAGAGGGTCTTGAATCACATTAGAGCTCCAATTTATGAGCAAGATACATCGGGATCTTGAAGTGAATGGCTTTGTGTGTCATGCATGCAATTTTCAGCTGTATCTGAGCTTCATATGTGAGGGCCAGCAGGACCGGAGATATATGGTTGAATTTTTTAGAGCCCGTTATGAGCCTAGCCGCAGCATTGAGGGCTGCCCTAAGGGGAGCTGTTTCTACTCTGGGAAAGCCACAGAGCGTTGCACTGCCATAGTCCAGCTTTGCGATCACCAATGCTTGCACTGCAGCCTTTAGGTCATGAGCCGGGAGAAAGGGTTTGAGCTTCCTTAGGATGCTGAGTTTGTAGTTCACTACTTTGGTGAGGGGACTGATGTGCTTTTTCACGTTCAGACTTTTGTCTAGTATAATACCAAGTGAGATTAGGAGGAATTCAGTTTTTAGCGCATTTAGTTTCAGGTGGTTACGTGTCAGCCAGCTTTGTGTTTCCAGCAGGACTGAGTTGAGGGACTGGATGTCCTCAGGGGAGGCGATCTTCAGGTAAAGTTGAGTATCGTCCGCCGTCCGCATACATGTGATAGTGATACTGGATGATTTCAGCATTACTGTTAGAGGCTCCATGAACAAGCTAAAGAGCGTGGGAGAGAGTGCTGAACCTTGGGGAACCCCCAGCGTAACTAGTGCTGGATGGGACAGGGATTGGTTTACCTTGAAGCATTGGGATCTATTCAGGAAGAACAAAGTGAACCAATTGGGCACAGGCCCAGACAACCCCATCCTGTGTTCTAAAAGGTCAATTAGGTTATTGTGTTTGACAGTGTCAAATGCTGACGAGAGGTCAAGAAGGATCAGTAGACATGACTTATCGTGGTCCAGCATTCTTAAAGCATCATCGACAATGTGCGTTAGAGCCGACTCTGTGCTATGGCCCGAACGAAAACCAGATTGGCATTGGCCTAGGAGTTGGAAATGGTCGATGTGATTGCAAAGTTGGGCAAGCACACATTTCTCCAGAAGCTTTGCTAAGTTGGGGATGTTGGAGATTGGGCGAAAGTTATGAAGGTCCATAGGATCAGCAGTAGGTTTCTTTAAAATCGGGGTTACTTGACCCGATTTAAGGCAATCTGGAATAGCACCTTGCCGAAGTGATGCATTGATGATCATGGCCCACACTGTTAGTAAGGAGGATCTCACTTCAGGGAAAAGGTTTGATGGCAGCAGGTCATTGTAGTGGTTGGAAGGTTTCCTAGTTGACAGCGTGCATTGTTTTTGGGGAGGTGGGGTTGCGACGGACCAATAAAATCCCTACCAGGTGGACAGAGGGAGGTCAGTGGACCGAACGACAGGTGGTCACAGGCAGATCATAATTAGGGCTCCCGGTTTTATGGTATTTATTTTTTTGCCATTTCCGTCTGTATTGATCCATATTTATTTTTTGGGCATTTTTTTAGTATTTATCCGCATTTATTTTTTCCACAAGCAAAAGACGCCGCTACAGCTAGTATTTTTCCGCATTTATTTAAATTGACAATGAACACCAGCGCCCAGTTGTAATTGGTCAACACAATACATTCATCTGAAAACTTTGCCATTGTAGCACAAGCACATGTGCATTTCAAGAGACTTTGCGGACATTGAGGCTCTTTCTGGTTTGTTAATGAAATGAAGACCACTGAAAACCCTTTCAATATTTGCTGATGACACTGGAATTGCCAAGAGATTCTGTCATACCACAATAAGAAATGATGCAAAAGGACACCATGACCAAACTATGAAAACGAATTTAAATGAGAGCTGTAGCTAAGCACACTTTTTAAGACATATTCAAAATTAGCTTCAAATTTCTCAGAGAGGGTAATCTGGTGGTCACAGGTTTGAATAATATCATTTCAGTTGTAAAGCATTTAAAAATAAAAATGTAATTCCCCAATAAATACGCAACAGATATACGTTTGTCGCACAATATAAAAGTAGTACATTGAATATTCTCCTGCTTATGTAACTATAGCGAACTTGTGATGCCTTGACTGGGGGCCACAGCATGAGTAGGGGGGAGTTGCAGCAGAGACAGCTCCCAGAACAGAGGAAAGGTACTTCTGGGGCAGCAGCAGCACAGACTATCATGGATCGAATCACCAAACTCAAGGCATAACAAAGAATGAAAAAAATGTATGCGATCACATTGTTAATTCACGTTTAATCAGTAGCGTGGAAGTGGGTGGGGGTTTGTCACAAGTCTGAGGGCTGGTGAGCAAATCGTATTTACAGTAACCCTGGGCGAAGAACTACACTCCGTTCGCGGAGGACATTATGAGCATTGTCACGAAAGGATTTAGTAACACTCTGCTTTTCACAGGTACTTGGAAACCTTTTCAGGACAGTGGGGATTATGCCAGAGGCGATTATGGGAGGCGCAGAGTTTAGGCATAGAGAAGCCTGGGGCTGGCAGCAAGTCTCTCATTTAGGAGAGCATGGTACACAGTGACCAGCATGGCACAAAAATGTACTGAAGAAATTTTCAATAGCTGCCTATTAAAACAGCTAATCCCAAAAAAATGAATGAAGGCATTAGAGGGCATTTCAGTCACTCTACAGTTAGGACACCGATCACAATAAAAACAAAATGAAAACGAGTCCACAAGACGGGGGGAGCAAACACTTGGTGCTGCCTTCTTACTTGGGGTGGGGAGGGAGGGCAGGAGCCCGAGGCTGCAGAGGGACAGAGAGATGCATCATGTTCTGCATCTGCGGATAAGCAGCCAATGGGGATTATTGGACACAGATGTGTTTGGGGCCAAGCTACTATTTCCGACTCTACTAAAAATTACAAATGTTTCATTTGAAACACTGAGTTGCTGCGCTCCTCAGAGCTTTCCTGTGCAGTGAGGCTTATGCAGGCAGTAACAGAATGTTTTGAATGCATGCTGCAGTGCACACAATCAATTGTTTAATTCACGTTTAATCACTAGTGCGGAAGTGGGTGGGGGTTTGTCACAAGTCTGAGGGCTGGTGAGCAAATCATATTTACGGAAAATACATGAAGGACATTAGGAGCATTGTCACGAAAGGATTTAGTAACACTCTGCTTTTTACTGGTACTCGATAGCCTTTATGCCGGAGGGTGGGAGGCGCAGAGTTTAGGCATAGAGAAGCCTGGGGCTGGCAGCAAGTCTCTCATTTAGGACATAATTTTCAATAGCTGCCTATTAAAACAGCTATTCCCAAAAAGTCACTCTACCGTAAGGCACACGTATCACCATAAAAATGAAAACAAGACCACAAGACTGGGGTGGGGGGTGGGAGCGAACACCTGGTGCTGCCTCCATACGTGGGGTGGGGGAGGGAGGGCAGGCTGCAGAGGGACAGAGAGAGGCGGGAGCGGCTGGCGCAGAACTAATCCGAGCAGTGGAGTTCTGGATCCCTGGAGATGCTGAACAGGAAGGCGTCTTCAAACGTCACTATTCCGTAGTGCAGGCAAAAGAAAAAACAGCCAGGTGAGCCCCCAAAATAAAGGGCAGAAATTCCCAGGGCGGGGATGGAGGTGTTAGCACACCCACACAGTGACGCTACGATCAGGATTAGCTCAGGGTCACAGACCCTGAGCCAATAGGTTCACACCACAGCACGTCACTAAAAGGAATTCCCAGTATCAAAACAGGGGCGTGGCACGGCAACTCTGAACCACGGCAGCTCTGCAAGATTTACTCGTATTTTGCTGTTTTTAAATATAAATACAGACAAAGGAAAACTTGTTTTCCGTCTGTATTTATATGTAAAAATCCGTTTAAACGGAAAACCGGGAGCCCTAATCATAATTCAGTTTCAATCTTACTGGTCTTATCTGTGAATACATCTGTGAAGTCTTTGCTATTAGGCAATGTCCCTTGACCCAGAGGTGCGGCGTTCGGATGACAATTGGCTTGGGACTTGATGAGTTCGAACAATTTTTTGGGACGGTTTTTTGCTTGGTCCAGCTAAGATCTGATAAAGCTGGCCTTCGAGCATATGTTGCTTTTGTTATATATGCTTCTCAGGGACCTTAGGTGGTAAAGATGCTCAAGGGAGGGATAGGACCGCCTTAGACTTTCAGCAGGTCTTAAGTTTCTAAACCATGGTTTGGAGAGTTTAGAGGAGATTCTTTTAAGCTGTAGTGGTGCGACGGAGTCTAGTATGTTCAGAATTGCGTGATTATAGTGGGCCGTAAGGTCTTGGACATCCAGCATATTAGGTGGGGGGCAGGATGTTATCACATAGAGCCGTCAGATCATGAGGGTTGATGTTCCTTAGGCACCTTTTCAACTGTTTTGGGTTCTTCGGCTGGCTTTACTTGATCTTACCAATTCCAGGATACGGAAGGTGATGCAATAGTGGTTTGTCCAATCACATGGGAGGATCGAATCAAGGAGGATGGAGTTGGGCTTACCAATGACAAGATCTAAAGAAGCTCCTTTAATATGAGTAGGGCTGTCACAGATTTGGATTAGGTTGAGGTCAAGAAGGAAGGATTTAGGGCTATTGACCACCACGTCATTTACATCATTCCAATGGAGGATGAAATCTCCCAGGAAGATCTGAGTGCCATGGAAGTCTACATTGGCTGAAATATTGTCCATGGTCTGTTCTGTGGAGGTACGTCTGTCGCTGGGGGGATGGTAAAACGTGTGCAGTTTGCAGGAGGGATTGTTGCCACCAGTCACTTCAATGCATAGGTATTCACAGGACAGAAGTGTGTCAGTCTGTAGTACCTTCATTGTAAGATTGCTCCGATGTAAATCAGCGTTGCCTCCACCTTGCCCACAGGATCGGTCCAGCCTAATGATGGCATAGTTGGGAGGTATTAAAAGGTCTAGGAAGGGGGAAGCTGAGTCATTTAGCCAGGTTTCCGTCAACCTTACAAGGTCAAGATCCTGCGCCAGGGTGAGGTCGCCAATGTCTGCAGCGTATTTAGCTGCCGAACTACAATTTAGGAGCATACATTTGAGACTAATGATGGCATCTGTTGGAGCGGATAGCATGGTGGTGACTCGCGTGAGGTTGTTCCTATTTAAGGTTCTGGTGTTAGGCCTAGGTTCCCTGAAGGGATCCGTGGGATGGATTCAATTTGTTGCAAGTTTGCTATAGTGGGGGGATGTGCTGGAACATAAGAATGTAGGAGAGAATGGATATCCGTATTGGAAAGGGAGGCTGTACATCTGGAGGGGTGAGCTGGGTCATTAGGGCGTGGGGGGCAACCTATGAGGTATGTGGGAGACATGAGACAGGGACCTCCGAGCGTCAGGGGGGATGGAGCCCGGAACACCCGCAATCAGGGCACGAGCGGAGATGGTGATTTTTTGTGGTAGCACAGCTTGATCTGGAGTTATCAGGCAAAGTCTCAGTGATATGTAGTAGACTACGAACCTCTGTCTTGAGTTGTTGTAGGCAGAGTGCTATCTCGCTCAGGCAGCCTTCCAGTGATGTGTGTAGAAGGGATTGGGAGGCTAGGTCCCAGGGATCATGGAGCTGGAGAGAGCTAGTGAAGTCGGGGGAAAGTAGGGCGGGTGGGGACTGAGTGTGCCCAACAGGAAGCTGCACGCTCTGAATGGGTATGATAGGGGAGGAGCAAGTGAGGTCAGGGAAAGTATAGCGGAAGGCGACTGGGTGTCCCCAAAGGGAAGGGATTCTGGGAAATGGCACTGCAAGCTCTGAAGGATGGGTGGGATGGGGAGGAGGGGACTAATGGATAGAGACCCCTGGAGGCCGGTGGAAGCCCGATAAGATTGTGTGTTTGTCTGGAGGAAGGTGTTTTTTTTGTTTGTTTATTTCCTCATCTCACCATAGAGCGACTGCAAATAGACGCGAGAAGCCGACCGGGGCGCCCCAGCTTCTGCAATTGCATTGGCTGTAGGCCTAACCAGGCCAGCTTCTTTGGATAAAGCTTAGGTGTAATCATTGGACTTAGGGGTTTCGGATTAGTCTAATTTCTCTGGCCCAAACCAGGAACAGCCATCGTCAACCCAAATACCCAAGTCCAAACGTGCCATGCCCAGTACAGCCCTCAGTCAATTCTCATACGACGGGGGGGCGTGGATCTTTCCAAGCTTACAAATCTCCCTCCTAGCAATGCCTGCAGATTACTGCATACAAATGCAGGGGGGTACCATAGGTACCCCCCATGTGCACACCCTACCCCCCTTCACCCAGGGGGCCCGCAACGGGCCCCCGCATTGAAGCTCCATATGCTTTTCCATGGCGGAGAACCCGCCGTGGAAAAGCATTTCTTTTTGGGCATCCTAATATGGCTGGCGGTGTCTGAGAGACATCTTGGTCCAGCGGGGCTTCCAGGACATATTGTCTGTAAGTGTAACACCTAGATAATCAATGGTACTAACCCTTTCCAAAGGAACACCTCCCAATAATAATTTATCTCTGATTTGTGAAGATTAAGCAATAAAAGCTTTGTCTTTCATGTATTGGCCTCTAATCCTAGTGTTTTGGAAACTAATAATGATCATCAGCAAACATTAATGCCACAACTACCCTGCCCCCCCACCACCACAGAGTAGGGGCATCTGCTGGAATTTGAGAAAGATACCGGACAACACCATTCCCAAATAGCAAAAAGACTGTGGGTGCCAGAACACAGCCCTGACGTACACCCTTTCCAGCATTAATTGGGTTACTAAGCTAGCCTTGGCCACCCCAGCGTACCCTGGCAAAATTAGCTTCAAGATGGCGGATGACAAGAGATAAAACCTTGAGGAGAATCCCCATGTCCTTTAGGACTTGCCCTAGCTTATTCCTTGGCACAAGAGTGAAAGCAGTCTAGAAGTCAATAAAATCTACATAGAGGCTCCCCTGGCCAATAAGCACAGTCTTCCAAGACAGAAGGAAACAAAACACCTGATCAATGGTGCCTATCTTTTGTCTGAAGCCAGCTTGGAAGGGGGTGAAGATGTTATTTTCAGTGATCCAGTCCTGTATCTTCGCAAGAAGTGCTCGGGACACCACCTTTTGGACACAGTCTATAACAGTGATGGGTCTATTTCTGCAGGTGGAAGACCAAGCACTTTCCTAAATATAGGGATCACCTCTGCTCCATTCCAAAGTTTTAGGTATTTGGGCCACCTCTGCTAGTGCTTTGGCTAAATAACAAATCTAACTTTTCCAATTCTCTTTATCATATAGAAATACATTACCAGGAATGCCAACAGGTCCAGTGGCTTTTGCCTTAGTAATTGAATCAAAGCAGGTCCTGATTTCTCTTTTAAAGAAAAAATCCATAACAGTAGCATAAGCAAAATCTGGGGCAGATACTTGTGTACCTAGCACACATGACCCTGATTATAAGTGGTTAAAGTGGTCATACAATGCGGAAATAGAAATATTATTGGCCGTTGGTGGTGGCCTATTGCCATCCCTCCTGGTAACTAAGAACCAGAACTTCTGTGAATCTTCACTGCCGCAGGCCTGCTGAATTAACCTCCTCCTATTGTCGTCCCACTCTCTTTTCGTTCCTATCTGAACTGACCTATAAGTCCTTCTTCTGTCTCACACTAGGACCAAGTTCTTAAATCTAATCACCATGGACAGTTTCTGTCTAAGACAACTATACTCCTGATTGTACCATGCAAACTGAGATCTTAGCTTTGGCCCCAATTTAGCAGAGCGTAAAGGGTCAATAAAATGTGCAGCCAACTGCTCTAAAAACAAGTGTGGCAAGCTGGGATCTCCTCCAGGCCTCCAGGTTGAATGGTTAAGCATGAGATCTCTGCAGTACAAGCCAGTAAATATTGCTTAATTAATTCTAGCTTGTCTTTGTCCTGAATCACCTGTCGCCACTTAAGGCACTGGTTATCATTTGTTGTAAATAGCTCCCTTGGTGTTAGATCAGATCTAGTGCAACTAGGCGGGTCCCCACAGTGTGACACCAAAGTAAAAACCAGGGGATTATGATCGCTGTTGGCGTTAGAACCAAATGCCATGTCAATCACCCTGGTCCATAACCATAGGTCTACCAGAAAATAGTATATACAATTTATGCTATTTGTCCTATTAAATGTATTTGCTCCCAATTTATTCCTAATAGTCCTGCCTTCGGCATCCCTTAGTCCAAACTCCAGGGAAAAGGCATTAGCTGGAGTGCCACTTGGGACCTTTTTTTATTTGAGGCAGGTCAAGATTGGGACTTTGCCACAGATCATCCTCTTTCCTCATTCGACAAACATTCTCCCTCTCCATTGGTTCAAAAGTAACATTAAATCTCCAGCTTCAGTCAAGGGGCATGGTGAAGGCCTATTATCCAAGAGCTCCTTGACATAGGGTATCGCACAGACCTCCTACGCCCCCTAGTCCCTTTGGTGTAAACACTATAAACATTGAGGGAGACACCATTCTGGCCTTTTAGTTTGATACCTAAAAAAATATCTGTGCTGCTAGGTGGAAGTCTGCACATTATACAACGGAGCACAATGCTAACCCAGATTAATGCTCCCCCCGCAAGTAGACCAAAATTATGAAAAGATGCTGGGCGATGGAACGTTACATAGCCTGGGGAATAAACTGGGGATGTGCTCCAGCTTTCCTGAAGAATACAGATGTCAAAGGATTCAATATATTGGATCCAATGTAGAAGGGTCATTTCCGACTTCACCCCGTTCACATTCCAGGACACCATTTGGAGTATACTAGGAGCCTCCTGCATGTTCCAAGAAATAGATCTCGACCCAACCTGAAGCTTTCCTACCTGAGCATAAGTCTGTGCTAGGCAAGCAGATGGTGCTCCTCTAGGTGACATTACTTTGATGTCCGATGGTTCCCAATCATGCTAGGCTCCAAGGGACAAGGAGGTAGTAAGTAATATAGCCCTCGATGGCTTGACTAAAATAATGTTGCAATCGTAAGGGACTCTGCAGGTTAGGACTGAGATGTACTGATAGAGCTGCGTTTTGATTGATGTATTAGAAAGACAGCTGCAGTCAGGGGAATATTAGCAAGACACCTGCAGTAAAGAGATTATTAGAAAGAAGGCTGCAGTCATGAGATTATTAGAAAGACAGCTGCAGTCAGGACATTATTAGAAAGACAGCTGCAGTCAGGAGATTATTAGAAAGACAGCTGCAGTCAAGAGATTATTAGAATAACACCTGCATTCAGGAGATTATTAGAAAGACGGCTGCAATCAGGAGATTATTAGAAAGACAGCTGCACAGAGTAGTTTATTAGACAAACAGCAGCAGTCAGGATATTATTAGAAAAACAGCTGCAGTCAGGAGACTATTAGAAAGACAGCTGCAGTCGGGATTATTAGAAAGACAGCTGCACAGAGTAGTTTTTTAGACAAACAGCAGCAGTCAGGAGATTATTAGAAAAACAGCTGCAGTTTGGAGACTATTAGAAATACAGCTGCAGTCGGGATTATTAGAAAGACAGCTGCAGTCGGGATTATTAGAAAGACAGCTGCAGTCAGGAGATTATTATACAGACACTAACAGTCATAAGATTTTTAGAAAAACACCTGCATTCAGGAGATTATTCAAAAAACGGCTGCCGTCAGGAGATTATTTGAAAGATAGCTGCAGTCAGGAGATTATTAGAAAGACACCTGCAGTCAGGAGATTATTAGAACGATTGCTGCAGTTAGGAGATTATTAGAAAAACAGCTTCAGTCAGAAGATTATTCGAAAAACAGCTGCAGTCAGGAGATTATTAGAAAGATAGCTGCAGTCAGGAGATTATTAGAAAAACAGCTGCAGTAAGGATATTATTAGAAAGATTGCTGCAGTCAGGAGATTATTAGAAAGAAAGCTGCAGTTATGAGATTATTAGAAAAATAGCTGCAGTTAGGAGATTATTAGAAAAACAGCTTCAGTCAGGAGATTATTCAAAAAACATCTGAAGTCAGGAGATTATTAGAAGTACAGCTGTAGTCAGGAGATTATCAGTGGTTTTGGCAGCGCTGGCCTAACAAGGCCTGACTGTTGCAATGGGAAGGGACTCTGCAGGTCAGGACTGAGGTCCATTAGTAGAACTGTGTCCTGATTGATGAAACAGGACAGGATCAAGTACTGGGCATTACCAGGGTGTTTTGGCGCCGATGTCTCTTAGATTTACTACTGCAACGGCAACAGATTCTGCAGGGTAGATTTGTCTTATTTTGAAAGAGATATACATGCTTCCAATAGGACTCTTCTCTGATGAGGTTTCAAGTACCATGGGAGCATCGTTAAACAGAAGGGTGTGTGATAAATAATGCATAAATATCAGGGACTAATGAAGACCAGTTTTGTTTGGGTGCAGTGGGAGAGGATGTTGCAGGGCAGCACTTACGAGCATTAGCAAAACCGGATGTGTTTTGTACTAGATCAGACCAGAACTGAACAAAAAGAAATTAATCAAAATATGAATGAGAGATATGATGCAGCAGAAATGAGATGAGGCATAAAGGATATGCATTAAGAGACATAAGAGATGTAAGAGATGCAAGCTAAAAACAAGAGATAAAAGAAAAAACATGAGAGTTGAGAAACAAAAATGACAAGAAAGGGGAGCTAAGTGGAAGCCATATCCGAGCTAATAGTGTGATAAACAAATAATGAGATATAAGAGGTACGAGATAAAGGATGAGATGTGATTGGTAAGAGTAGTGATATCATTACAGATACCATAAAAGATACTATAACAAACAAAATCTGCTAACAGATTAGATAATAAATACCATAACAAGATAAGATAGTTAATACCCTAACAAATTAGATAAGGTAATAAATACCGGATGAGATAAGATAAGATATTGGTCATGCTTTCTTCTCCTATTAATCTATCATTTCTTGTTTTTAGGCGCTTCTTCTGCCAGCCACCAATTTACAACTTCTACCCCAGCCGTGGTACGTGTTATTTCTTCAGTGTGTTTCCCTATGTTCTTGAGCTGTGATTGTGCTGGGTGGAGATGGGCTCGGTTGGGAATTGTAGGAATGAGGTGGAGAACATGGAGGTGTGACCGATGGGTTGTGACCACCAGAAGTGCTGATGGAAGCAAGGCTTGAAGCATGTTGTAACTATGTTGGGGTCTATCAAAGATCCTATTAAAAGGATGGCAGTTATATTGTCATTTTATTCTGTTCAGTGATAGAAATATAGTTATTTAAAAAAGCAAAACATTGAGTTCACAATTCATTGCTTAAGTGTGATTTCTTGTTAATTTGATACCATTACAGTAAATCTAAACTTTAATATTCCCCAGTCATAGGCTTTGATGAGATCAATTAATATGTTAAAGCTGTAGCCTAGCTACTGTCTCATTGTTGGTGATGCAACACATTGTGCCTCTTCATCTGTGAAAATACACAGCCGAGAAGATACAGCTGTGCTGTTATTCAACATGACTGCAAGCGGCTGCTAAAGCTGCCAATATATATTGCAACACTGCAGTGCTGCAGATCATAGCGGCATTGCAGACCATAGTGACAGGCAACAGGGTTGACCAATGCAATGCCTGAGTTGCACATCTTTGAGCCGGGAGCAGTTCAGGACTAGTTTGGAAGCAGTTTAGAGTTGAGACTGGCACAATCAAAGCTGGTATGTGAACTGCAGTGGCCTTTAACAAGCAGTACCTGCCGGAAATCTGCCAAAAAGCCTGCCAGAAAACCAATCCAGAGTCACTAGATCGGCAGGGTGTCTCACTACAAGTGTTTAGCACATTTAAAGCACCGACTCCCTGGCCACCCTGACAAAAAAAGATTGTTTATCTGCTCTGCTTACTTTACCAGCTTAGTCAGCTTTACTGCAATTGTGTATCAAGAAACAATCTGACTGGCCAGGAAGGCCGACTGGGGATGCATTACTAGTACTAGCTTCTTTACTGTGACTAATACACAATCATTCCAAAATGTGCCATTGCCTAGGTTGACCAGACATCAAAAATGTGCCTGGATCTTTCTGCTGTTTAACCATCTGCCCCGGGAGATAAAGGCCAATTCGGCTCATCTCCCGGTTTTTGGATAGGGTCGACTGAAAACAGTGGGATGCATGATTTTATGTGTTACAAAGCAGGGTTTGTTAGCAGCAGTTACAGGAAAGCAATTTAATTAAAATGTATTTTGTTTGTTTTAAAAAATAACATTTAATTTATTTGCTTAACATCTCTCTTTTGATTCTAGATTACTGAGCACTGAAAATCCCTCCAACTCCAAATCCACCCTCCATCTCCAAATCCACCCTCCAACTCCAAATCCACCCTTCAACTCCAACTCCACCCTCCAACTCCGAATCCACCCTCCAACTCATCCACCCTCCAAATCCACCCTCCAACCCCACCCTCCACCCTCCAACTCCAAATCCACCCTCCAACTCTGAAACCACCCTTAAACTCCAAATCCACCCTCCAACTCCACCCTCCAACTCCAAATCCCCCCTAAAACTCAAATCCACCCTCCAACTCCAGATCCACCCTACAACTCCACCCTCCAACTCCAAATTCACCCTCCAACTCCAAATCCAACCCCCAACTCCAAATCCACCCTCCAACTCCAACTCCACCCTCCAACTCCACCCTCAAACTCCACCCTCCAAATCCAAATCCACCCTCCAACTCCACCCTCCAACTCTTCCCTCCAAATCCACCCTCCAAATCCGATCCACCCTCCAACTCCAAATCCACCCTCCAACTCCAAATCCGCCCTCCAACTCCAAATCCACCCTTCAACTCCAAATCCACCCTCCAACTCTAACCTCAAACTTCAACTCCACCCTCCAACTCCAACCCCACCTGCCAATTCCAAATCCACCCTCCAACTCCAAATCCACACTCCAACTCCACCCTCCAATTCGACCCTCCAACTCCACCCTCCAACTCCAAATCCGCCCTCCAACTAAAAATCCACCCTTCAACTCCAACCCCACCCTCCAATTCCAAATCCACCCTCCAACTCCAAATCCACCCTCCAACTCTACCCTCAAAATCCACCCTACAACTCCATCCTCCAACTCTAACCTCCAAATCCACCCTCCAACTCCAAATCTACCCTCCAACTGCAAATCCACCCTCCAACTCCAAATCCACCCTCCAACTCCAAATCCACTTTCCAACTCCAACTTCAACTCCACCCTCCAATTCCAACCCCACCCTCCAATTCCAAATCCACCCTTCAACTCCAAATCCACCCTCCAACTCCACCCTCCAATTCGACCCTCCAACTCCAACTCCACCCTCCAACTCCACCCTCCAACTCCAAATCCCCCCTCCAACTCCAAATCTACCCTCCAACTCCAAATCCACCCTGCAACTCCACCCTCCAACTCCAAATTCACCCTGCTGATGTGGTCGCGGCTCGACATAACATCGAAGAAGAAACAATTCGGACCTTGGAACCTTGGTGAGCGCTGCTGACATCGTCGCGGCTCCCAACTGGCAGAGACAGACTTCTGCCTAAACCATCAGAGCCCTGCTGATGTGGTCACGGCTCCCTTGCAACTTTGAGAACACCTGAGCCCTGCTTACAATGTCGCGGCTCCCACTTGGCAGAGACGGACTTCTGCCTGATCCATCTGATCCCAGCTGACGTGGTCACGACTCATCAACTGTTCTTGTCCGGCTGGACTCAAGATCGTACTGTATCCCCCGGCTCGAGGATTGAGAGCTGTACGCCGGATACGCACCTACATTGACCCTGAACCTTAAGACTGTCCCGCTACCCCTACCCTTGCTGAGACTCTATGAGCCCTTGCTCTGCTTGTAAATACGAACCTTGCAGATCATAAAGATCCAGATATCTTGCTAGATAAAGAATACGTTCTTCAGAACCTACTGTGTGGTGTCTCTTTGTCAAGTGGTGCTAGCTCAGCGCGTGCGATCTTAGATGCAAAACTCTCCCCCAGAAGGGTCTCCCACCAGTGCTCGGCTGTATTTCTGGAAGAGGTGGGACACAGGATGGTTAGGTACACTTCCTGCCCTCCCCTGAGATTGCTCAATCTAACAAACTCCAATTCTACCCTCCAACTCTACCCTCCAACTTCCCCCTCCAACTCTACCCTCCAACTCCACCCTCCAACTCCAACTCTAAGCCTCCAACTCCAAATCCACCCTCTAACTCCAAATCTACCCCCAACTCTTACTCCACCCTCCAACTCCAAATCCACCCTCCCACTTCACCCTCCTAATTCAAATCCACCCTCCAACTCAAAATCTACCCTCCAACTCCAAATCCACACTCCAACTCCACCCTCCGACTCCACCCTCCAACTCAACCCTCCAACTCCACCCTCCAACTCTACCCTCCAACTCCACCCTCCAACTCCAAATCCACCCTCCAACTCCAAATCCACCCTGCAACTCTAAATCTACCCTCCAACTCCAAATCTACCCTCCAACTCCAAATCCACCTTCCAACTCCAAATCCACCCTCCAACTCCAAATACACCCTCTAACTCCAACTCCACTCTCCAACTCCACCCTCCAATTCCAAATATACCCTCCAAATCCACCCTCCAACTCCAAATATACCCTCCAAGACCAAATCCACTGTCCAACCCCAAATCCACCCTCCAACTCCATCCTCTAACTCCAAATCCACCCTCCAACTCCAAATCCACCCTCCAACTCCAAATCCACCCTCCAACTCCACCCTCCAACTCTACCCTCCAACTCCAAATCAACCCTCCAACTCCAAAACCACCCTCCTACTCAACCCTCCAACTCCAAATCCACCCTCCAACTCCAAATCCATCCTACAACTCTAACTCAACCCTACAATTCCAAATATTCCCTCCAACTCCAACTCAACCCTCCAACTCGACCCTCCAACTCCAAATCCTCCCTCCAACTCCAAATCCACCCTCCATCTCCACCCTCCAAATCCACCCTCCAACTCCAAATCCACACTCCAACTCCAAATCCACCCTCCAACTCCAAATCCACCCTTTAACTCCAAATCCACCCTCCAACTCTACCCTCCAACTCCAAATCCACCCTCCAACTCCACCCTCCAACTCCAAATCCACCCTCCAACTCCAAATCCACCCTCCAACTCCAAATCTACCCTCCAACTCCTAATCCACACCCCAACTCTACCATCCGAATCCACCCTCCAACTCCGCCCTCCAACTCCACCCTTCAACTTCAAATCCACCCTCTAACTCCAAATTCACCCTCCAACTCCACCCTCCAACTCCAAATCCACCCTCCAACTCTACCCTCCATCCTACAACTCCACCCTCCAACTCCAAATCCACCCTCCAACTCCAAATCCACCTTTCAACTCCAAATCCACCCTCCAACTCCAAATCTACCCTCCAACTCCAACTCCACCCTCCAACTCCAAATCCACCCTCCAACGTATCCACCCTCCAACTCCAAATCCACCCTCCAACTCCAACTCCACCCTTCAACTCCAAATTCACCCTCCAACTCCAAACTCCAACTCCACCCTCCAACTCCAACTCTACCCTCCAATTCCAAATCCACCCTTCAACTCCAAATCCACCCTCCAACTCCAACCTCCAACTCCAACTCCACCCTCCAACTCCACCCTCCAACTCCAAATCTACCCTCCAACTCTAACTCCACCCTCCAACTCCAAATCCCCCCTCAAACTCCAAATCCATCCTCCAACTCCAAATCCACCCTCCAACTCCACCCTCCTACTCTAAATCCACCCTCCAACTCCAAATCACCCTCTAAATCCACCCTCCAACTCCAAATCCACCCTCCAACTTCAAATCCACCCTCCAACTCCAAATCCACCCTCCAACTCCAAATCGACCCTGCAACTCTAAATCCACCCTCCAACTCTAAATCTACCCTCCAACTCCAAATCCACCTTCCAACTCCAAATCCACCCTCCAACTCCAAATCTACCCTCCAACTCCAACTCCACCCTCCAACTCCAAATCCACCCTCCAACGTATCCACCCTCCAACTCCAAATCCACCCTCCAACTCCAACTCCACCCTTCAACTCCAAATTCACCCTCCAACTCCAATCTCCAACTCCACCCTCCAACTCCAACTCTACCCTCCAATTCCAAATCCACCCTTCAACTCCAAATCCACCCTCCAACTCCAACCTCCAACTCCAACTCCACCCTCCAACTCCACCCTCCAACTCCAAATCTACCCTCCAACTCTAACTCCACCCTCCAACTCCAAATCCCCCCTCAAACTCCAAATCCATCCTCCAACTCCAAATCCACCCTCCAACTCCACCCTCCTACTCTAAATCCACCCTCCAACTCCAAATCACCCTCTAGATCCACCCTCCAACTCCAAATCCACCCTCCAACTTCAAATCCACCCTCCAACTCCAAATCCACCCTCCAACTCCAAATCGACCCTGCAACTCTAAATCCACCCTCCAACTCTAAATCTACCCTCAAACTGCAAATCCACCTTCTAACTCCAAATCCACCCTCAAACTCCAAATACACCCTCTAACTCCAACTCCGCCCTCCAACTCCACCCTCCAATTCCAAATCCACCCTCCAACTCCACCCTCCAACTCCAAATCCACCCTCCAACTCCAAATCGACCCTACAACTCCAAATGTACCCTGCAACTCCTAATCCACCCCCAACTCTACCCTCCGAATCCACCCTCCAACTCTGCACTCCAACTCCACCCTTCAACTCCAAATCCACTCTCTAACTCCAAATCCACCCTCCAACTCCACCCTCCAACTCCAAATCCACCCTCCAACTCCACCCTCCATCCTACAACTCCACCCTCCAACTCCAAATCCACCCTCCAACTCCAAATCCACCTTCCAACTCCAAATCCACCCTCCAACTCCAAATCTACCCTCCAACTCCAACTCCACCCTCCAACTCCAAATCCACCCTCCAACGTATCCACCCTCCAACTCCAAATCCACCCTCCAACTCCAACTCCACCCTTCAACTCCAAATTCACCCTCCAACTCCAATCTCCAACTCCACCCTCCAACTCCAACTCTACCCTCCAATTCCAAATCCACCCTTCAACTCCAAATCCACCCTCCAACTCCAACCTCCAACTCCAACTCCACCCTCCAACTCCACCCTCCAACTCAAAATCTACCCTCCAACTCTAACTCCACCCTCCAACTCCAAATCCCCCCTCAAACTCCAAATCCATCCTCCAACTCCAAATCCACCCTCCAACTCCACCCTCCTACTCTAAATCCACCCTCCAACTCCAAATCACCCTCTAAATCCACCCTCCAACTCCAAATCCACCCTCCAACTCTAAATCCACCCTCCAACTTCAAATCCACCCTCCAACTCCAAATTCACCCTCCAACTCCAAATCGACCCTGCAACTCTAAATCCACCCTCCAACTCTAAATCTACCCTCAAACTGCAAATCCACCTTCTAACTCCAAATCCACCCTCCAACTCCAAATACACCCTCTAACTCCAACTCCACCCTCCAACTCCACCCTCCAATTCCAAATCCACCCTCCAACTCCACCCTCCAACTCCAAATCCACCCTCCAACTCCAAATCGACCCTACAACTCCAAATGTACCCTGCAACTCCTAATCCACCCCCATCTCTACCCTCCGAATCCACCCTCCAACTCTGCCCTCCAACTCCACCCTTCAACTCCAAATCCACTCTCTAACTCCAAATCCACCCTCCAACTCCACCCTCCAACTCCAAATCCACCCTCCAACTCCACCCTCCATCCTACAACTCCACCCCCAACTCCAAATCCACCCTCCAACTCCAAATCAACCTTCCAACTCCAAATCCACCCTCCAACTCCACATCTACCCTCCAACTCCAACTCCACCCTCCAACTCCAAATCTACCCTCCAACTTATCCACCCTCCAACTCCAAATCCACCCTCCAACTCCAAATCCACCCTCAAACTCAAATCTCCAATTCCACTCTCCAACTCCAACTCTACCCTCCAATTCCAAATCCACCCTCCAACTCCAAATCCACCCTCCAACTCCATCCTCCAACTCCACCTCCACCCTCCAATTCCAAATCCACCCTCCAACTCTAACTCCACCCTCCAACTCCAAATCCACCCTCAAACTCCAAATCCACCCTCCAACTCCACCCTCCTACTCTAAATCCACCCTCCAACTCCAAATCACCCTCCAACTCCACCCTCCAACTCCAAATCCACCCTCCAACTCCAAATCCACCCTCCAACTCCACCCTCCAACTCTACCCTCCAACTCCAAATCGACCCTCCAACTCCAAATCCACCCTCCTACTCAACCCTCCAACTCCAAATCCACCCTCCAACTCCAAATCCATCCTACAACTCTAACTCAACCCTACAATTCCAAATACTCCCTCCAACTCCAACTCAACCCTCCAACTCCAAATCCTCCCTCCAACTCCAAATCCACCCTCCAACTCCACCCTCCAAATCCACCCTCCAACTCCAAATCCACACTCCAACTCCAAATCCACCCTCCAACTTCAAATCCACCCTCCAACTCCAAATCCACCCTTTAACTCCAAATCTACCCTCCAACTCTACCCTCCAACTCTACCCTCCAACTCCAAATCCACCCTCCAACTCCACCCTCCAACTCCAAATCCACCCTCCAACTCCAAATCTACCCTCCAACTCCTAATCCACACCCCAACTCTCCCCTCCGAATCCACCCTCCAACTCCACCCTTCAACTCCAAATCCACCCTCTAACTCCAAATTCACCCTCCAACTCCACCCTCCAACTCCAAATCCACCCTCCAACTCCACCCTCCATCCTACAACTCCACCCTCCAACTCCAACTCCACCCTTCAACTCCAAATCCACTCTCTAACTCCAAATCCACCCTCCAACTCCAAATCCACCCTCCAACTTCAAATCCACTCTCCAACTCCAAATCCACCCTTTAACTCCAAATCTACCCTCCAACTCTACCCTCCAACTCCAAATCCACCCTCCAACTCCACCCTCCAACTCTAAATCCACCCTCCAACTCCAAATCCACACTCCAACTCCAAATCTACCCTCCAACTCCTAATCCACACCCCAACTCTACCCTCCGAATCCACCCTCCAACTCCACCCTCCAACTCCACCCTTCAACTCCAAATCCACCCTCTAACTCCAAATTCACCCTCCAACTCCACCCTCCAACTCCAAATCCACCCTCCAACTCCACCCTCCATCCTACAACTCCACCCTCCAACTCTAACTCCACCCTCCAACTCCAACTCCACCCTTCAACTCCAAATCCACTCTCTAACTCCAAATCCACCCTCCAACTCCACCCTCCAACTCCAAATCCACCCTCCAACTCCACCCTCCATCCTACAACTCCACCCTCCAACTCCAAATCCACCCTCCAACTCCAAATCCACCTTCCAACTCCAAATCCACCCTCCAACTACAAATCTACCCTCCAACTCCAACTCCACCCTCCAACTCCAAATCCACCCTCCAACGTATCCACCCTCCTACTCCAAATCCACCCTCCAACTCCAACTCCACCCTTCAACTCCAAATTCACCCTCCAACTCCAATCTCCAACTCCACCCTCCAACTCCAACTCTACCCTCCAATTCCAAATCCACCCTTCAACTCCAAATCCACCCTCCAACTCCAACCTCCAACTCCAACTCCACCCTCCAACTCAAAATCTACCCTCCAACTCTAACTCCAACCTCTAACTCCAAATCCCCCCTCAAACTCCAAATCCATCCTCCAACTCCAAATCCACCCTCCAACTCCACCCTCCTACTCTAAATCCACCCTCCAACTCCAAATCACCCTCTAAATCCACCCTCCAACTCCAAATCCACCCCCCAACTCTAAATCCACCCTCCAACTTCAAATCCGCCCTCCAACTCCAAATCCACCCTCCAACTCCAAATCGACCCTGCAACTCCAAATCCACCCTCCAACTCCAAATACACCCTCTAACTCCAATTCCACCCTCCAACTCCACCCTCCAATTCCAAATCCACCCTCCAACTCCACCCTCCAACTCCAAATCCACCCTCCAACTCCAAATCGACCCTACAACTCCAAATGTACCCTGCAACTCCTAATCCACCCCCAACTCTACCCTCCGAATCCACCCTCCAACTCTGCCCTCCAACTCCACCCTTCAACTCCAAATCCACTCTCTAACTCCAAATCCACCCTCCAACTCCACCCTCCAACTCCAAATCCACCCTCCAACTCCACCCTCCATCCTACAACTCCACCCCCAACTCCAAATCCACCCTCCAACTCCAAATCAACCTTCCAACTCCAAATCCACCCTCCAACTCCACATCTACCCTCCAACTCCAACTCCACCCTCCAACTCCAAATCTACCCTCCAACTTATCCACCCTCCAACTCCAAATCCACCCTCCAACTCCAAATCCACCCTCCAACTCAAATCTCCAATTCCACTCACCAACTCCAACTCTACCCTCCAATTCCAAATCCACCCTCCAACTCCAAATACACCCTCCAACTCCATCCTCCAACTCCACCTCCACCCTCCAATTCCAAATCCACCCTACAACTCTAACTCCACCCTCCAACTCCAAATCCACCCTCAAACTCCAAATCCACCCTCCAACTCCACCCTCCTACTCTAAATCCACCCTCCAACTCCAAATCACCCTCCAACTCCACCCTCCAACTCCACCCTCCAACTCCAAATCCACCCTCCAACTCCAAATCCACCCTCCAACTCCCCCCTCCAACTCTACCCTCCAACTCCAATCTCCAACTCCACCCTCCAACTCCAACTCTACCCTCCAATTCCAAATCCACCCTTCAACTCCAACCTCCAACTCCAACTCCACCCTCCAACTCCACCCTCCAACTCAAAATCCACCCTCCAACGTATCCACCCTCCTACTCCAAATCCACCCTCCAACTCCAACTCCACCCTTCAACTCCAAATTCACCCTCCAACTCCAATCTCCAACTCCACCCTCCAACTCCAACTCTACCCTCCAATTCCAAATCCACCCTTCAACTCCAAATCCACCCTCCAACTCCAACCTCCAACTCCAACTCCACCCTCCAACTCAAAATCTACCCTCCAACTCTAACTCCAACCTCTAACTCCAAATCCCCCCTCAAACTCCAAATCCATCCTCCAACTCCAAATCCACCCTCCAACTCCACCCTCCTACTCTAAATCCACCCTCCAACTCCAAATCACCCTCCAACTCCACCCTCCAACTCCACCCTCCAACTCCAAATCCACCCTCCAACTCCAAATCCACCCTCCAACTCCCCCCTCCAACTCTACCCTCCAACTCCAATCTCCAACTCCACCCTCCAACTCCAACTCTACCCTCCAATTCCAAATCCACCCTCCAACTCCAACCTCCAACTCCAACTCCACCCTCCAACTCCACCCTCCAACTCAAAATCTACCCTCCAACTCTAACTCCAACCTCTAACTCCAAATCCCCCCTCAAACTCCAAATCCATCCTCCAACTCCAAATCCACCCTCCAACTCCACCCTCCTACTCTAAATCCACCCTCCAACTCCAAATCACCCTCTAAATCCACCCTCCAACTCCAAATCCACCCCCCAACTCTAAATACACCCTCCAACTTCAAATCCGCCCTCCAACTCCAAATCCACCCTCCAACTCCAAATCGACCCTGCAACTCCAAATCCACCCTCCAACTCCAAATACACCCTCTAACTCCAATTCCACCCTCCAACTCCACCCTCCAATTCCAAATCCACCCTCCAACTCCAAATCCACCCTCCAACTCCAAATCGACCCTACAACTCCAAATGTACCCTGCAACTCCTAATCCACCCCCAACTCTACCCTCCGAATCCACCCTCCAACTCTGCCCTCCAACTCCACCCTTCAACTCCAAATCCACTCTCTAACTCCAAATCCACCCTCCAACTCCACCCTCCAACTCCAAATCCACCCTCCAACTCCACCCTCCATCCTACAACTCCACCCCCAACTCCAAATCCACCCTCCAACTCCAAATCAACCTTCCAACTCCAAATCCACCCTCCAACTCCACATCTACCCTCCAACTCCACCCTCCAACTCCAAATCTACCCTCCAACTTATCCACCCTCCAACTCCAAATCCACCCTCCAACTCCAAATCCATCCTCCAACTCAAATCTCCAATTCCACTCACCAACTCCAACTCTACCCTCCAATTCCAAATCCACCCTCCAACTCCAAATACACCCTCCAACTCCATCCTCCAACTCCACCTCCACCCTCCAATTCCAAATTCACCCTCCAACTCTAACTCCACCCTCCAACTCCAAATCCACCCTCAAACTCCAAATCCACCCTCCAACTCCACCCTCCTACTCTATATCCACCCTCCAACTACAAATCACCCTCCAACTCCACCCTCCAACTCCACCCTCCAACTCCAAATCCACCCTCCAACTCCAAATCCACCCTCCAACTCCACCCTCCAACTCTACCCTCCAACTCCAAATCGACCCTCCAACTCCAAATCCACCCTCCTACTCAACCCTCCAACTCCAAATCCACCCTCCAACTCCAAATCCATCCTACAACTCTAACTCAACCCTACAATTCCAAATACTCCCTCCAACTCCAACTCAACCCTCCAACTCCAAATCCTCCCTTCAACTCCAAATCCACCCTCCAACTCCACCCTCCAAATCCACCCTCCAACTCCAAATCCACACTCCAACTCCAAATCCACCCTCCAACTTCAAATCCACCCTCCAACTCCAAATCCACCCTTTAACTCCAAATCTACCCTCCAACTCTACCCTCCAACTCTACCCTCCAACTCCAAATCCCCCCTCCAACTCCACCCTCCAACTCCAAATCCACCCTCCATCTCCAAATCTACCCTCCAACTCCTAATCCACACCCCAACTCTACCCTCCGAATCCACCCTCCAACTCCACCCTCCAACTCCACCCTTCAACTCCAAATCCACCCTCTAACTCCAAATTCACCCTCCAACTCCACCCTCCAACTCCAAATCCACCCTCCAACTCCACCCTCCATCCTACAACTCCACCCTCCAATTCCAAATCCACCCTCCAACTTCAAATCCACCTTCCAACTCCAAATGCACCCTCCAACTCCAAATCTACCCTCCAACTCCAACTCCACCCTCCAACTCCAAATCCACCCTCCAACTCCAAATCCACCCTCCAACTCCACCCTCCAACTCCAACTCCACCCTTCAACTCCAAATTCACCCTCCAACTCCAATCTCCAACTCCACCCTCCAACTCCAACTCTACCCTCCAATTCCAAATCCACCCTCCAACTCCAAATCCACCCTCCAACTCCAACCTCCAACTCCAACTCCACCCTCCAACTCCACCCTCCAACTCCAAATCTACCCTCCAACTCTAACTCCACCCTCCAACTCCAAATACCCCCTCAAACTCCAAATCCATCCTCCAACTCCAAATCCACCCTCCAACTCCACCCTCCAACTCCAAATCACCCTCTAAATCCACCCTCCAACTCCAAATCCACCCTCCAACTCCAAATCCACCCTCCAACTTCAAATCCACCCTCCAACTCCAAATCCACCCTCCAACTCCAAATCGACTCTGCAACTCTAAATCCACCCTCCAACTCTAAATCTACCCTCAAACTGCAAATCCACCTTCTAACTCCAAATCCACCCTCCAACTCCAAATACACCCTCTAACTCCAACTCCACCCTCCAACTCCACCCTCCAATTCCAAATCCACCCTCCAACTCCACCGTCCAACTCCGAATCCACCCTCCAACTCCAAATCGACCCTACAACTCCAAATGCACCCTGCAACTCCTAATCCACCCCCAACTCTACCCTCCGAATCCACCCTCCAACTCTGCCCTCCAACTCCACCCTTCAACTCCAAATTCACCCTCTAACTCCAAATCCACCCTCCAACTCCACCCTCCAACTCAAAATCCACCCTCCAACTCCACCCTCCATCCTACAACTCCACCCCCCAACTCCAAATCCACCCTCCAACTCCAAATCAGCCTTCCAACTCCAAATCCACCCTCCAACTCCACATCTACCCTCCAACTCCAACTCCACCCTCCAACTCCAAATCTACCCTCCAACTTATCCACCCTCCAACTCCAAATCCACCCTCCAACTCCAAATCCACCCTCCAACTCAAATCTCCAATTCCACCCTCCAACTCCAACTCTACCCTCCAATTCCAAATCCACCCTCCAACTCTAACTCCACCCTCCAACTCCAAATCCACCCTCAAACTCCAAATCCACCCTCCAACTCCACCCTCCTACTCTAAATCCACCCTCCAACTCCAAATCACCCTCCAACTCCACCCTCCAATTCCACCCTCCAACTCCACCCTCCAACTCCAAATCCACCCTCCAACTCCAAATCCACCCTCCAACTCCACCCTCCAACTCTACCCTCCAACTCCAAATCGACCCTCCAACTCCAAATCCACCCTCCTACTCAACCCTCCAACTCCAAATCCACCCTCCAACTCCAAATCCATCCTACAACTGTAACTCAACCCTTCAATTCCAAATACTCCCTCCAACTCCAACTCAACCCTCCAACTCGACCCTCCAACTCCAAATCCTCCCTCCAACTCCAAATCCACCCTCCAACTCCACCCTCCAAATCCACCCTCCAACTCCAAATCCACACTCCAACTCCAAATCCATCCTCCAACTTCAAATCCACCCTCCAACTCCAAATCCACCCTTTAACTCCAAATCCACCCTCCAACTCTACCCTCCAACTCTACCCTCAAACTCCAAATCCACCCTCCAACTCCACCCTCCAACTCCAAATCCACCCTCCAACTCCAAAACCACCCTCCAACTCCAAATCTACACTCCAACTCCTAATCCACACCCCAACTCTACCCTCCGAATCCACCCTCCACCTCCACCCTCCAACTCCACCCTTCAACTCCAAATCCACCCTCTAACTCCAAATTCACCCTCCAACTCCACCCTCCAACTCCAAATCCACCCTCCATCCTACAACTCCACCCTCCAACTCCAAATCCACCCTACAACTCCAAATCCACCTTCCAACTCCAAATCCACCCTCCAACTCCAAATCTACCCTCCAACTCCAACTCCACCCTCCAACTCCAAATCCACCCTCCAACGTATCCACCCTCCAACTCCAAATCCACCCTCCAACTCTACCCTCCAATTCCAAATCCACCCTCCAACTCCAAATCCACCCTCCAACTCCAACCTCCAACTCCAACTCCACCCTCCAACTCCACCCTCCAACTCCAAATCTACCCTCCAACTCTAACTCCACCCTCCAACTACAAATCCCCCCTCAAACTCCAAATCCATCCTCCAACTCCAAATCCACCCTCCAACTCCACCCTCCTACTCTAAATCCACCCTCCAACTCCAAATCACCCTCTAAATCCACCCTACAACTCCAAATCTACCCTCCAACTCCAAATCCACCCTCCAACTTCAAATCCACCCTCCAACTTCAAATCCACCCTCCAACTCCAAATTGACCCTGCAACTCTAAATCCACCCTCCAACTCTAAATCTACCCTCAAACTGCAAATCCACCTTCTAACTCCAAATCCACCCTCCAACTCCAAATGCACCCTCTAACTCCAACTCCACCCTCCACCCTCCAACTCCACCCTCCAATTCCAAATCCACCCTCCAACTCCAGCCTCCAACTCCAAATCCACCCTCCAACTCCAAATCGACCCTACAACTCCAAATGTACCCTGCAAATCCTAATCCACCCCCAACTCTACCCTCCGAATCCACCCTCCAACTCTGCCCTCCAACTCCACCCTTCAACTCCAAATCCACCCTCTAACTCCAAATCCACCCTCCAACTTCACCCTCCAACTAAAAATCCACCCTCCAACTCCACCCTCCATCCTACAACTCCACCCCCAACTCCAAATCCACCCTCCAAATCCAAATCAACCTTCCAACTCCAAATCCACCCTCCAACTCCACATCTACCCTCCAACTCCCACTCCACCCTCCAACTCCAAATCTACCCTCCAACTTATCCACCCTCCAACTCCAAATCCACCCTCCAACTCCAAATCCACCCTCCAACTCAAATCTCCAATTCCACCCTCCAACTCCAACTCTACCCTCCAATTCCAAATCCACCCTCCAACTCCAAATACACCCTCCAACTCCATCCTCCAACTCCACCTCCACCCTCCAATTCCAAATCCACCCTCCAACTCTAACTCAACCCTACAATTCCAAATACTCCCTCCAACTCCAACTCAACCCTCCAACTCGACCCTCCAACTCTAAATCCTCCCTCCAACTCCAAATCCACCCTCCAACGCCAGCCTCCAAATCCATCCTCCAACTCCAAATCCACACTCCAACTCCAAATCCACCCTCCAACTTCAAATGCACCCTCCAACTCCAAATCCACTGTTTAACTCCAAATCCACCCTCCAACTCTACCCTCCAACTCCACCCTCCAACTCCAAATCCACCCTCCAACTCCACCCTCCAACTCCAAATCCACCTTCCAACTCCACCCTCCAACTCCAACTCCACCCTTCGACTCCAAATCCACCCTCCACCTCCAATCTCCAACTCCACCCTCCAACTCCAACTCTACGCTCCAATTCCAAATCCACCCTCCAACTCCAAATCCACCCTCCAACTCCAACCTCCAACTCCAACTCCACCCTCCAACTCCACCCTCCAACTCTAAATCCACCCTCCAACTCCAAATCACCCTCCAATTCCACCCTACAACTCCAAATCCACCCTCCAACTTCAAATCCACCCTCCAACTCCAAATCCACCCTCCAACTCCAAATCGACCCTGCAACTCTAAATCCACCCTCCAACTCTAAATCTACCCTCAAACTCCAAATCCACCTTCTAACTCCAAATCCACCCTCCAACTCCAAATACACCCTCTAACTCCAACTCCATCCTTCAACTCCACCCTCCAATTTCAAATCCACCCTCCAACTCCACCCTCCAACTCCAAATCCACCCTCCAACTCCAAATTGACCCTCCAACTCCAAATGTACCCTGCAACTCCTAATCCACCCCCAACTCTACCCTCCGAATCCACCCTCCCACTCCGCCCTCCAACTCCACCCTTCAACTCCAAATCCACCCTCTAACTCCAAATCCACCCTCCAACTCCACCCTCCAACTCCAAATCCACCCTCCAACTCCACCCTCCATCCTACAACTCCACCCCCTAACTCCAAATCCACCCTCCAACTCCAAATCAACCTTCCAACTCCAAATCCACCCTCCAACTCCAAATCTACCCTCCAACTCCAACTCCACCCTCCAACTCCAAATCTACCCTCCAACTTATCCACCCTCCAACTCCAAATCCACCCTCCAACTCCAAATCCACCCTCCAACTTCAAATCCACCTTCCAACTCCAAATGCACCCTCCAACTCCAAATCTACCCTCCAACTCCAACTCCACCCTCCAACTCCAAATCCACCCTCCAACTCCAAATACACCCTCCAACTCCACCCTCCAACTCCAACTCCACCCTTCAACTCCAAATTCACCCTCCAACTCCAATCTCCAACTCCACCCTCCAACTCCAACTCTACCCTCCAATTCCAAATCCACCCTCCAACTCCAAATCCACCCTCCAACTCCAACCTCCAACTTCAACTCCACCCTCCAACTCCACCCTCAAACTCCAAATCTACCCTCCAACTCTAACTCCACCCTCCAACTCCAAATACCCCCTCAAACTCCAAATCCATCCTCCAACTCCAAATCCACCCTCCAACTCCACCCTCCTACTCTAAATCCACCCTCCAACTCCAAATCACCCTCTAAATCCACCCTACAACTCCAAATCCACCCTCCAACTCCAAATCCACCCTCCTACTTCAAATCCACCCTCCAACTCCAAATCCACCCTCCAACTCCAAATCGACTCTGCAACTCTAAATCCACCCTCCAACTCTAAATCTACCCTCAAACTGCAAATCCACCTTCTAACTCCAAATCCACCCTCCAACTCCAAATACACCCTCTAACTCCAACTCCACCCTCCAATTCCAAATCCACCCTCCAACTCCACTGTCCAACTCCAAATCCACCCTCCAACTCCAAATCGACCCTACAACTCCAAATGCACCCTGCAACTCCTAATCCACCCCCAACTCTACCCTCCGAATCCACCCTCCAACTCTGCCCTCCAACTCCACCCTTCAACTCCAAATTCACCCTCTAACTCCAAATCCACACTCCAACTCCACCCACCATACCCAAAATCCACCCTCCAACTCCACCCTCCATCCTACAACTCCACCCCCCAACTCCAAATCCACCCTCCAACTCCAAATCAGCCTTCCAACTCCAAATCCACCCTCCAACTCCACATCTACCCTCCAACTCCAACTCCACCCTCCAACTCCAAATCTACCCTCCAACTTATCCACCCTCCAACTCCAAACCCACCCTCCAACTCCAAATCCACCCTCCAACTCAAATCTCCAATTCCACCCTCCAACTCCAACTCTACCCTCCAATTCCAAATCCACCCTCCAACTCTAACTCCACCCTCCAACTCCAAATCCACCCTCAAACTCCAAATCCACCCTCCAACTCCACCCTCCTACTCTAAATCCACCCTCCAACTCCAAATCACCCTCCAACTGCACCCTCCAATTCCACCCTCCAACTCCACCCTCCAACTCCAAATCCACCCTCCAACTCTAAATCCACCCTCCCACTTCACCCTCCTAATTCAAATCCACCCTCCAACTCAAAATCTACCCTCCAACTCCAAATCCACACTCCAACTCCACCCTCCAACTCCACCCTCCAACTCAACCCTCCAACTCCACCCTCCAACTCCGCCCTCCAACTCTATCCTCCAACTTCACCCTCCAACTCCAAATCCTCCCTTCAACTCCAATTCCACCCCCAACTCCACCCTCCTACTCTAAATCCACCCTCCAACTCCAAATCCACCCTCCAAATCTACCCTCCAACTCCACCCTCCAACTCCAAATCTACCCTCCAACTTCAAATCCACCCTTCAACTCCAAATCCACCCTCCAACTCCAACCTCCAACTCCAACTATACCCTCCAACTCCAAATTCACCCTCCAACTCCACCTTCAAACTCCACACTCCAACTCCACCCTCCAACCCCAAATCCACCCTCCAACCCCAAAATCACCATGCAACTCCAAATCCACCCTCCAACTCCAAATCCACCCTCCAACTACAAATCCACCCTCCAACTAAAAATCCCCCCTCCAACTCTAACTCCACCCTCCAACTCCAAATCTACCCTCCAACTCTAAATCCACCCTCCAACTCTAACTCCACCCTCCAACTTCAAATCTACCCTCCAACTCCAAATCCACCCTCCAACTCCACCCTCCAACTCTACCCTCCAACTCCAAATCCACCCTCCAACTCCAAATCCACCCTCCAACTCCAAATCCACCCTCCAACTCCAACCTCCAACTCCACCCTCCAACTTTATCCTCCAACTCCAAATCCACCCTCCAACTCCACCCTCAAACTCCATCTCCACACTCCAACTCTAGCCTCCAACTCCTACTCCACCCTCCAACTCCAAATCTTCCCTCCAACTCCAAATCTACCCTCCAACTCCACCCTCCAACTCCAGATCTACCCCCCAACTCCAAATCCACCCTCCAACTCCAAATCCAATCTCCACCTCCAACCTCCAACTCCAACTCCAACTCCAATTCCAAATCCACCCTCCAACTCCATTCTCCAACTCTACCCTCCAACTACAACTCCACACTCCAACTTCACCCCCCAACTCCACCTCCAGCCTCCAACTCCAAATCCACCCTCCAACTCCAAATCCACCCTCCAACTCCAACTCCACCTTCCAACTCCAACTCCACCCTCCAACTCCAACTCCACCCTCCAAATCCACCCTCCAACTCCAACTCCACCCTCCAACTCTTCCCTCCAACTCCAAATCCACCCTCCATCTCCAAATCCACCCTCCAACTCCAAATCCACCCTCCAACTCCAACCTCCAACTCCACCCTCCAACTTTACCCTCCAACTCCAAATCCACCCTCCAACTCCACCCTCAAACTCCATCTCCACACTCCAACTCTAGCCTCCAACTCCTACTCCACCCTCCAACTCCAAATCTTCCCTCCAACTCCAACTCCACCCTCCAAATCCACCCTCCAACTCCAAATCCACCCTCCAACTCCACCCTCCAACTCCAAATCAACCCTGCAACTCTAAATCCACCCTCCAACTCCAAATCTACCCTCCAACTCCAAATCCACCTTCCAACTCCAAATCCACCCTCCAACTCCGAATACACCCTCTAACTCCAACTCCACTCTCCAAATCCACCCTCCAATTCCAAATATACCCTCCAACACCAAATCCACCCTCCAACTCCAAATATACCCTCCAAGACCAAATCCACCCTCCAACTCCAAATCCACCCTCCAACTCCACCCTCTAACTCCAAATCCACCCTCCAACTCCAAATCCACCCTCCAACTCCAAATCCCCCCTCCAACTCCACCCTCCAACTCTACCCTCCAACTCCAAATCCACCCTCCAACTCCAAATCCACCCTCCTACTCAACCCTCCAACTCCAAATCCACCCTCCAACTCCAAATCCATCCTACTACTCTAACTCAACCCTACAATTCCAAATACACCCTCTAACTCCAACTCAACCCTCCAACTCGACCCTCCAACTCCAAATCCTCCATCCAACTCCAAATCCACCCTCCAACTCCACCCTGCAAATCCACCCTCAAACTCCAAATCCACACTCCAACTCCAAATCCACCCTCTAACTTCAAATCCACCCTCCAACTCCAAATCCACCCTCTAACTCCAAATCCACCCTCCAACTCTACCCTCCAACTCCACCCTCCAACTCCAAATCCACCCTCCAACTCCAAATCCACCCTCCAACTCCAAATCCACCCTGCAACTCTAAATCTACCCTCCAACTCCAAATCTACCCTCCAACTCCAAATCCACCTTCCAACTCCAAATCCACCCTCCAACTCCAAATACACCCTCTAACTCCAACTCCACTCTCCAACTCCACCCTCCAATTCCAAATATACCCTCCAAATCCACCCTCCAACTCCAAATATACCCTCCAAGACCAAATCCACAGTCCTACCCCAAATCCACCCTCAAACTCCACCCTCTAACTCCAAATCCACCCTCCAACTCCAAATCCACCCTCCAACTCCAA
Source organism: Lissotriton vulgaris (assembly GCF_964263255.1). Lineage (NCBI taxonomy): Eukaryota > Metazoa > Chordata > Amphibia > Caudata > Salamandridae > Lissotriton > Lissotriton vulgaris. The sequence goes on from NW_028254037.1 coordinate 163,852, forward strand.
ATCCACCCTCCAACTCCACCCTCCAACTCTACCCTCCAACTCCAAATCAACCCTCCAACTCCAAAACCACCCTCCTACTCAACCCTCCAACTCCAAATCCACCCTCCAACTCCAAATCCATCCTACAACTCTATCTCAACCCTACAATTCCAAATATTCCCTCCAACTCCAACTCAACCCTCCAACTCGACCCTCCAACTCCAAATCCTCCCTCCAACTCCAAATCCACCCTCCATCTCCACCCTCCAAATCCACCCTCCAACTCCAAATCCACACTCCAACTCCAAATCCACCCTCCAACTCCAAATCCACCCTTTAACTCCAAATCCACCCTCCAAATCTACCCTCCAACTCTACCCTCCAACTCCAAATCCACCCTCCAACTCCACCCTCCAACTCCAAATCCACCCTCCAACTCCAAATCCACCCTCCAACTCCAAATCTACCCTCCAACTCCTAATCCACACCCCAACTCTACCATCCGAATCCACCCTCCAACTCCGCCCTCCAACTCCACCCTTCAACTTCAAATCCACCCTCTAACTCCAAATTCACCCTCCAACTCCACCCTCCAACTCCAAATCCACCCTCCAACTCTACCCTCCATCCTACAACTCCACCCTCCAACTCCGAATCCACCCTCCAACTCCAAATCCACCTTCCAACTCCAAATCCACCCTCCAACTCCAAATCTACCCTCCAACTCCAACTCCACCCTCCAACTCCAAATCCACCCTCCAACGTATCCACCCTCCAACTCCAAATCCACCCTCCAACTCCAACTCCACCCTTCAACTCCAAATTCACCCTCCAACTCCAATCTCCAACTCCACCCTCCAACTCCAACTCTACCCTCCAATTCCAAATCCACCCTTCAACTCCAAATCCACCCTCCAACTCCAACCTCCAACTCCAACTCCACCCTCCAACTCCACCCTCCAACTCCAAATCTACCCTCCAACTCTAACTCCACCCTCCAACTCCAAATCCCCCCTCAAACTCCAAATCCATCCTCCAACTCCAAATCCACCCTCCAACTCCACCCTCCTACTCTAAATCCACCCTCCAACTCCAAATCACCCTCTAAATCCACCCTCCAACTCCAAATCCACCCTCCAACTTCAAATCCACCCTCCAACTCCAAATCCACCCTCCAACTCCAAATCGACCCTGCAACTCTAAATCCACCCTCCAACTCTAAATCTACCCTCCAACTCCAAATCCACCTTCCAACTCCAAATCCACCCTCCAACTCCAAATCTACCCTCCAACTCCAACTCCACCCTCCAACTCCAAATCCACCCTCCAACGTATCCACCCTCCAACTCCAAATCCACCCTCCAACTCCAACTCCACCCTTCAACTCCAAATTCACCCTCCAACTCCAATCTCCAACTCCACCCTCCAACTCCAACTCTACCCTCCAATTCCAAATCCACCCTTCAACTCCAAATCCACCCTCCAACTCCAACCTCCAACTCCAACTCCACCCTCCAACTCCACCCTCCAACTCCAAATCTACCCTCCAACTCTAACTCCACCCTCCAACTCCAAATCCCCCCTCAAACTCCAAATCCATCCTCCAACTCCAAATCCACCCTCCAACTCCACCCTCCTACTCTAAATCCACCCTCCAACTCCAAATCACCCTCTAAATCCACCCTCCAACTCCAAATCCACCCTCCAACTTCAAATCCACCCTCCAACTCCAAATCCACCCTCCAACTCCAAATCGACCCTGCAACTCTAAATCCACCCTCCAACTCTAAATCTACCCTCAAACTGCAAATCCACCTTCTAACTCCAAATCCACCCTCCAACTCCAAATACACCCTCTAACTCCAACTCCACCCTCCAACTCCACCCTCCAATTCCAAATCCACCCTCCAACTCCACCCTCCAACTCCAAATCCACCCTCCAACTCCAAATCGACCCTACAACTCCAAATGTACCCTGCAACTCCTAATCCACCCCCAACTCTACCCTCCGAATCCACCCTCCAACTCTGCACTCCAACTCCACCCTTCAACTCCAAATCCACTCTCTAACTCCAAATCCACCCTCCAACTCCACCCTCCAACTCCAAATCAACCCTCCAACTCCACCCTCCATCCTACAACTCCACCCTCCAACTCCAAATCCACCCTCCAACTCCAAATCCACCTTCCAACTCCAAATCCACCCTCCAACTCCAAATCTACCCTCCAACTCCAACTCCACCCTCCAACTCCAAATCCACCCTCCAACGTATCCACCCTCCAACTCCAAATCCACCCTCCAACTCCAACTCCACCCTTCAACTCCAAATTCACCCTCCAACTCCAATCTCCAACTCCACCCTCCAACTCCAACTCTACCCTCCAATTCCAAATCACCCTCCAACTCCAAATCCACCCTCCAACTCCAACCTCCAACTCCAACTCCACCCTCCAACTCCAAATCTACCCTCCAACTCTAACTCCACCCTCCAACTACAAATCCCCCCTCAAACTCCAAATCCATCCTCCAACTCCAAATCCACCCTCCAACTCCACCCTCCTACTCTAAATCCACCCTCCAACTCCAAATCACCCTCTAAATCCACCCTACAACTCCAAATCCACCCTCCAACTCCAAATCCACCCTCCAACTTCAAATCCACCCTCCAACTCCAAATCCACCCTCCAACTCCAAATTGACCCTGCAACTCTAAATCCACCCTCCAACTCTAAATCTACCCTCAAACTGCAAATCCACCTTCTAACTCCAAATCCACCCTCCAACTCCAAATGCACCCTCTAACTCCAACTCCACCCTCCACCCTCCAACTCCACCCTCCAATTCCAAATCCACCCTCCAACTCCACCCTCCAACTCCAAATCCACCCTCCAACTCCAAATCGACCCTACAACTCCAAATGTACCCTGCAAATCCTAATCCACCCCCAACTCTACCCTCCGAATCCACCCTCCAACTCTGCCCTCCAACTCCACCCTTCAACTCCAAATCCACCCTCTAACTCCAAATCCACCCTCCAACTTCACCCTCCAACTAAAAATCCACCCTCCAACTCCACCCTCCATCCTACAACTCCACCCCCAACTCCAAATCCACCCTCCAAATCCAAATCAACCTTCCAACTCCAATCCACCCTCCAACTCCACATCTACCCTCCAACTCCCACTCCACCCTCCAACTCCAAATCTACCCTCCAACTTATCCACCCTCCAACTCCAAATCCACCCTCCAACTCCAAATCCACCCTCCCACTCAAATCTCCAATTCCACCCTCCAACTCCAACTCTACCCTCCAATTCCAAATCCACCCTCCAACTCCAAATACACCCTCCAACTCCATCCTCCAACTCCACCTCCACCCTCCAATTCCAAATCCACCCTCCAACTCTAACTCAACCCTACAATTCCAAATACTCCCTCCAACTCCAACTCAACCCTCCAACTCGACCCTCCAACTCTAAATCCTCCCTCCAACTCCAAATCCACCCTCCAACGCCAGCCTCCAAATCCATCCTCCAACTCCAAATCCACACTCCAACTCCAAATCCACCCTCCAACTTCAAATGCACCCTCCAACTCCAAATCCACTGTTTAACTCCAAATCCACCCTCCAACTCTACCCTCCAACTCCACCCTCCAACTCCAAATCCACCCTCCAACTCCACCCTCCAACTCCAAATCCACCCTCCAACTCCACCCTCCAACTCCAACTCCACCCTTCGACTCCAAATCCACCCTCCACCTCCAATCTCCAACTCCACCCTCCAACTCCAACTCTACGCTCCAATTCCAAATCCACCCTCCAACTCCAAATCCACCCTCCAACTCCAACCTCCAACTCCAACTCCACCCTCCAACTCCACCCTCCAACTCTAAATCCACCCTCCAACTCCAAATCACCCTCCAATTCCACCCTAAAACTCCAAATCCACCCTCCAACTTCAAATCCACCCTCCAACTCCAAATCCACCCTCCAACTCCAAATCGACCCTGCAACTCTAAATCCACCCTCCAACTCTAAATCTACCCTCAAACTCCAAATCCACCTTCTAACTCCAAATCCACCCTCCAACTCCAAATACACCCTCTAACTCCAACTCCATCCTTCAACTCCACCCTCCAATTTCAAATCCACCCTCCAACTCCACCCTCCAACTCCAAATCCACCCTCCAACTCTAAATTGACCCTCCAACTCCAAATGTACCCTGCAACTCCTAATCCACCCCCAACTCTACCCTCCGAATCCACCCTCCCACTCCGCCCTCCAACTCCACCCTTCAACTCCAAATCCACCCTCTAACTCCAAATCCACCCTCCAACTCCACCCTCCAACTCCAAATCCACCCTCCAACTCCACCCTCCATCCTACAACTCCACCCCCTAACTCCAAATCCACCCTCCAACTCCAAATCAACCTTCCAACTCCAAATCCACCCTCCAACTCCAAATCTACCCTCCAACTCCAACTCCACCCTCCAACTCCAAATCTACCCTCCAACTTATCCACCCTCCAACTCCAAATCCACCCTCCAACTCCAAATCCACCCTCCAACTTCAAATCCACCTTCCAACTCCAAATGCACCCTCCAACTCCAAATCTACCCTCCAACTCCAACTCCACCCTCCAACTCCAAATCCACCCTCCAACTCCAAATACACCCTCCAACTCCACCCTCCAACTCCAACTCCACCCTTCAACTCCAAATTCACCCTCCAACTCCAATCTCCAACTCCACCCTCCAACTCCAACTCTACCCTCCAACTTCAACTCCACCCTCCAACTCCACCCTCCAACTCCAAATCTACCCTCCAACTCTAACTCCACCCTCCAACTCCAAATACCCCCTCAAACGCCAAATCCATCCTCCAACTCCAAATCCACCCTCCAACTCCACCCTCCTACTCTAAATCCACCCTCCAACTCCAAATCACCCTCTAAATCCACCCTACAACTCCAAATCCACCCTCCAACTCCAAATCCACCCTCCAACTTCAAATCCACCCTCCAACTCCAAATCCACCCTCCAACTCCAAATCGACTCTGCAACTCTAAATCCACCCTCCAACTCTAAATCTACCCTCAAACTGCAAATCCACCTTCTAACTCCAAATCCACCCTCCAACTCCAAATACACCCTCTAACTCCAACTCCACCCTCCAATTCCAAATCCACCCTCCAACTCCACCGTCCAACTCCAAATCCACCCTCCAACTCCAAATCGACCCTACAACTCCAAATGCACCCTGCAACTCCTAATCCACCCCCAACTCTACCCTCCGAATCCACCCTCCAACTCTGCCCTCCAACTCCACCCTTCAACTCCAAATTCACCCTCTAACTCCAAATCCACACTCCAACTCCACCCACCATACCCAAAATCCACCCTCCAACTCCACCCTCCATCCTACAACTCCACCCCCCAACTCCAAATCCACCCTCCAACTCCAAATCAGCCTTCCAACTCCAAATCCACCCTCCAACTCCACATCTACCCTCCAACTCCAACTCCACCCTCCAACTCCAAATCTACCCTCCAACTTATCCACCCTCCAACTCCAAATCCACCCTCCAACTCCAAATCCACCCTCCAACTCAAATCTCCAATTCCACCCTCCAACTCCAACTCTACCCTCCAATTCCAAATCCACCCTCCAACTCTAACTCCACCCTCCAACTCCAAATCCACCCTCAAACTCCAAATCCACCCTCCAACTGCACCCTCCTACTCTAAATCCACCCTCCAACTCCAAATCACCCTCCAACTCCACCCTCCAATTCCACCCTCCAACTCCACCCTCCAACTCCAAATCCACCCTCCAACTCCAAATCCACCCTCCCACTTCACCCTCCTAATTCAAATCCACCCTCCAACTCAAATCTACACTCCAACTCCAAATCCACACTCCAACTCCACCCTCCAACTCCACCCTCCAACTCAACCCTCCAACTCCACCCTCCAACTCCGCCCTCCAACTCTATCCTCCAACTTCACCCTCCAACTCCAAATCCTCCCTTCAACTCCAATTCCACCCCCAACTCCACCCTCCTACTCTAAATCCACCCTCCAACTCCAAATCCACCCTCCAAATCTATCCTCCAACTCCACCCTCCAACTCCAAATCTACCCTCCAACTTCAAATCCACCCTCCAACTCCAAATCCACCCTCCAACTCCACCTTCAAACTCCACACTCCAACTCCACCCTCCAACCCCAAATCCACCCTCCAACCCCAAAATCACCATGCAACTCCAAATCCACCCTCCAACTCCAAATCCACCCTCCAACTACAAATCCACCCTCCAACTAAAAATCCCCCCTCCAACTCTAACTCCACACTCCAACTCCAAATCTACCCTCCAACTCTAAATCCACCCTCCAACTCTAACTCCACCCTCCAACTTCAAATCTACCCTCCAACTCCAAATCCACCCTCCAACTCCACCCTCCAACTCTACCCTCCAACTCCAAATCCACCCTCCAACTCCAAATCCACCCTCCAACTCCAAATCCACCCTCCAACTCCAACCTCCAACTCCACCCTCCAACTTTATCCTCCAACTCCAAATCCACCCTCCAACTCCACCCTCAAACTCCATCTCCACACTCCAACTCTAGCCTCCAACTTCTACTCCACCCTCCAACTCCAAATCTTCCCTCCAACTCCAAATCTACCCTCCAACTCCACCCTCCAACTCCAGATCTACCCCCCAACTCCAAATCCACCCTCCAACTCCAAATCCAATCTCCACCTCCAACCTCCAACTCCAACTCCAACTCCAATTCCAAATCCACCCTCCAACTCCATTCTCCAACTCTACCCTCCAACTCCAACTCCACACTCCAACTTCACCCTCCAACTCCACCTCCAGCCTCCAACTCCAAATCCACCCTCCAACTCCAAATCCACCCTCCAACTCCAACTCCAACTCCACCCTCCAACTCCAACTCCACCCTCCAAATCCACCCTCCAACTCCAACTCCACCCTCCAACTCTTCCCTCCAACTCCAAATCCACCCTCCAACTCCAAATCCACCCTCCAACTCCAAATCCACCCTCCAACTCCAACCTCCAACTCCACCCTCCAACTTTACCCTCCAACTCCAAATCCACCCTCCAACTCCACCCTCAAACTCCATCTCCACACTCCAACTCTAGCCTCCAACTCCTACTCCACCCTCCAACTCCAAATCTTCCCTCCAACTCCAACTCCACCCTCCAAATCCACCCTCCAAATCCACCCTCCAACTCCAAATCCACCCTCCAACTCCACCCTCCAACTCCAAATCAACCCTGCAACTCTAAATCCACCCTCCAACTCCAAATCTACCCTCCAACTCCAAATCCACCTTCCAACTCCAAATCCACCCTCCAACTCCGAATACACCCTCTAACTCCAACTCCACTCTCCAAATCCACCCTCCAATTCCAAATATACCCTCCAACACCAAATCCACCCTCCAACTCCAAATATACCCTCCAAGACCAAATCCACCCTCCAACTCCAAATCCACCCTCCAACTCCACCCTCTAACTCCAAATCCACCCTCCAACTCCAAATCCACCCTCCAACTCCAAATCCCCCCTCCAACTCCACCCTCCAACTCTACCCTCCAACTCCAAATCCACCCTCCAACTCCAAATCCACCCTCCTACTCAACCCTCCAACTCCAAATCCACCCTCCAACTCCAAATCCATCCTACTACTCTAACTCAACCCTACAATTCCAAATACACCCTCTAACTCCAACTCAACCCTCCAACTCGACCCTCCAACTCCAAATCCTCCATCCAACTCCAAATCCACCCTCCAACTCCACCCTCCAAATCCACCCTCAAACTCCAAATCCACACTCCAACTCCAAATCCACCCTCTAACTTCAAATCCACCCTCCAACTCCAAATCCACCCTCTAACTCCAAATCCACCCTCCAACTCTACCCTCCAACTCCACCCTCCAACTCCAAATCCACCCTCCAACTCCAAATCCACCCTCCAACTCCAAATCCACCCTGAAACTCTAAATCTACCCTCCAACTCCAAATCTACCCTCCAACTCCAAATCCACCTTCCAACTCCAAATCCACCCTCCAACTCCAAATACACCCTCTAACTCCAACTCCACTCTCCAACTCCACCCTCCAATTCCAAATATACCCTCCAAATCCACCCTCCAACTCCAAATATACCCTCCAAGACCAAATCCACTGTCCAACCCCAAATCCACCCTCCAACTCCACCCTCTAACTCCAAATCCACCCTCCAACTCCAAATCCACCCTCCAACTCCAAATCCACCCTCCAACTCCACCCTCCAACTCTACCCTCCAACTCCAAATCAACCCTCCAACTCCAAAACCACCCTCCTACTCAACCCTCCAACTCCAAATCCACCCTCCAACTCCAAATCCATCCTACAACTCTAACTCAACCCTACAATTCCAAATATTCCCTCCAACTCCAACTCAACCCTCCAACTCGACCCTCCAACTCCAAATCCTCCCTCCAATTTCAAATCCACCCTCCATCTCCACCCTCCAAATCCACCCTCCAACTCCAAATCCACACTCCAACTCCAAATCCACCCTCCAACTCCAAATCCACCCTTTAACTCCAAATCCACCCTCCAACTCTACCCTCCAACTCTACCCTCCAACTCCAAATCCACCCTCCAACTCCACCCTCCAACTCCAAATCCACCCTCCAACTCCAAATCCACCCTCCAACTCCAAATCTACCCTCCAACTCCTAATCCACACCCCAACTCTACCATCCGAATCCACCCTCCAACTCCGCCCTCCAACTCCACCCTTCAACTTCAAATCCACCCTCTAACTCCAAATTCACCCTCCAACTCCAAATCCACCCTCCAACTCTACCCTCCATCCTACAACTCCACCCTCCAACTCCAAATCCACCCTCCAACTCCAAATCCACCTTCCAACTCCAAATCCACCCTCCAACTCCAAATCTACCCTCCAACTCCAACTCCACCCTCCAACTCCAAATCCACCCTCCAACGTATCCACCCTCCAACTCCAAATCCACCCTCCAACTCCAACTCCACCCTTCAACTCCAAATTCACCCTCCAACTCCAATCTCCAACTCCACCCTCCAACTCCAACTCTACCCTCCAATTCCAAATCCACCCTTCAACTCCAAATCCACCCTCCAACTCCAACCTCCAACTCCAACTCCACCCTCCAACTCCACCCTCCAACTCCAAATCTACCCTCCAACTCTAACTCCACCCTCCAACTCCAAATCCCCCCTCAAACTCCAAATCCATCCTCCAACTCCAAATCCACCCTCCAACTCCACCCTCCTACTCTAAATCCACCCTCCAACTCCAAATCACCCTCTAAATCCACCCTCCAACTCCAAATCCACCCTCCAACTTCAAATCCACCCTCCAACTCCAAATCCACCCTCCAACTCCAAATCGACCCTGCAACTCTAAATCCACCCTCCAACTCTAAATCTACCCTCCAACTCCAAATCCACCTTCCAACTCCAAATCCACCCTCCAACTCCAAATCTACCCTCCAACTCCAACTCCACCCTCCAACTCCAAATCCACCCTCCAACGTATCCACCCTCCAACTCCAAATCCACCCTCCAACTCCAACTCCACCCTTCAACTCCAAATTCACCCTCCAACTCCAATCTCCAACTCCACCCTCCAACTCCAACTCTACCCTCCAATTCCAAATCCACCCTTCAACTCCAAATCCACCCTCCAACTCCAACCTCCAACTCCAACTCCACCCTCCAACTCCACCCTCCAACTCCAAATCTACCCTCCAACTCTAACTCCACCCTCCAACTCCAAATCTGCCCTCAAACTCCAAATCCATCCTCCAACTCCAAATCCACCCTCCAACTCCACCCTCCTACTCTAAATCCACCCTCCAACTCCAAATCACCCTCTAAATCCACCCTCCAACTCCAAATCCACCCTCCAACTTCAAATCCACCCTCCAACTCCAAATCCACCCTCCAACTCCAAATCGACCCTGCAACTCTAAATCCACCCTCCAACTCTAAATCTACCCTCAAACTGCAAATCCACCTTCTAACTCCAAATCCACCCTCCAACTCCAAATACACCCTCTAACTCCAACTCCACCCTCCAACTCCACCCTCCAATTCCAAATCCACCCTCCAACTCCACCCTCCAACTCCAAATCCACCCTCCAACTCCAAATCGACCCTACAACTCCAAATGTACCCTGCAACTCCTAATCCACCCCCAACTCTACCCTCCGAATCCACCCTCCAACTCTGCACTCCAACTCCACCCTTCAACTCCAAATCCACTCTCTAACTCCAAATCCACCCTCCAACTCCACCCTCCAACTCCAAATCCACCCTCCAACTCCACCCTCCATCCTACAACTCCACCCTCCAACTCCAAATCCACCCTCCAACTCCAAATCCACCTTCCAACTCCAAATCCACCCTCCAACTCCAAATCTACCCTCCAACTCCAACTCCACCCTCCAACTCCAAATCCACCCTCCAACGTATCCACCCTCCAACTCCAAATCCACCCTCCAACTCCAACTCCACCCTTCAACTCCAAATTCACCCTCCAACTCCAATCTCCAACTCCACCCTCCAACTCCAACTCTACCCTCCAATTCCAAATCCACCCTTCAACTCCAAATCCACCCTCCAACTCCAACCTCCAACTCCAACTCCACCCTCCAACTCCACCCTCCAACTCAAAATCTACCCTCCAACTCTAACTCCACCCTCCAACTCCAAATCCCCCCTCAAACTCCAAATCCATCCTCCAACTCCAAATCCACCCTCCAACTCCACCCTCCTACTCTAAATCCACCCTCCAACTCCAAATCACCCTCTAAATCCACCCTCCAACTCCAAATCCACCCTCCAACTCTAAATCCACCCTCCAACTTCAAATCCACCCTCCAACTCCAAATTCACCCTCCAACTCCAAATCGACCCTGCAACTCTAAATCCACCCTCCAACTCTAAATCTACCCTCAAACTGCAAATCCACCTTCTAACTCCAAATCCACCCTCCAACTCCAAATACACCCTCTAACTCCAACTCCACCCTCCAACTCCACCCTCCAATTCCAAATCCACCCTCCAACTCCACCCTCCAACTCCAAATCCACCCTCCAACTCCAAATCGACCCTACAACTCCAAATGTACCCTGCAACTCCTAATCCACCCCCATCTCTACCCTCCGAATCCACCCTCCAACTCTGCCCTCCAACTCCACCCTTCAACTCCAAATCCACTCTCTAACTCCAAATCCACCCTCCAACTCCACCCTCCAACTCCAAATCCACCCTCCAACTCCACCCTCCATCCTACAACTCCACCCCCAACTCCAAATCCACCCTCCAACTCCAAATCAACCTTCCAACTCCAAATCCACCCTCCAACTCCACATCTACCCTCCAACTCCAACTCCACCCTCCAACTCCCAATCTACCCTCCAATTTATCCACCCTCCAACTCCAAATCCACCCTCCAACTCCAAATCCACCCTCCAACTCAAATCTCCAATTCCACTCTCCAACTCCAACTCTACCCTCCAATTCCAAATCCACCCTCCAACTCCAAATACACCCTCCAACTCCATCCTCCAACTCCACCTCCACCCTCCAATTCCAAATCCACCCTTCAACTCTAACTCCACCCTCCAACTCCAAATCCACCTTCAAACTCCAAATCCACCCTCCAACTCCACCCTCCTACTCTAAATCCACCCTCCAACTCCAAATCACCCTCCAACTCCACCCTCCAACTCCAAATCCACCCTCCAACTCCAAATCCACCCTCCAACTCCACCCTCCAACTCTACCCTCCAACTCCAAATCGACCCTCCAACTCCAAATCCACCCTCCTACTCAACCCTCCAACTCCAAATCCACCCTCCAACTCCAAACCCATCCTACAACTCTAACTCAACCCTACAATTCCAAATACTCCCTCCAACTCCAACTCAACCCTCCAACTCCAAATCCTCCCTCCAACTCCAAATCCACCCTCCAACTCCACCCTCCAAATCCACCCTCCAACTCCAAATCCACACTCCAACTCCAAATCCACCCTCCAACTTCAAATCCACCCTCCAACTCCAAATCCACCCTTTAACTCCAAATCTACCCTCCAACTCTACCCTCCAACTCTACCTCCAACTCCAAATCCACCCTCCAACTCCACCCTCCAACTCCAAATCCACCCTCCAACTCCAAATCTACCCTCCAACTCCTAATCCACACCCCAACTCTACCCTCCGAATCCACCCTCCAACTCCACCCTTCAACTCCAAATCCACCCTCTAACTCCAAATTCACCCTCCAACTCCACCCTCCAACTCCAAATCCACCCTCCAACTCCACCCTCCATCCTACAACTCCACCCTCCAACTCCAACTCCACCCTTCAACTCCAAATCCACTCTCTAACTCCAAATCCACCCTCCAACTCCAAATCCACCCTCCAACTTCAAATCCACTCTCCAACTCCAAATCCACCCTTTAACTCCAAATCTACCCTCCAACTCTACCTCCAACTCTACCCTCCAACTCCAAATCCACCCTCCAACTCCACCCTCCAACTCTAAATCCACCCTCCAACTCCAAATCTACCCTCCAACTTCAAATCCACCCTCCAACTCCAAATCCACCCTCCAACTCCACCTTCAAACTCCACACTCCAACTCCACCCTCCAACCCCAAATCCACCCTCCAACCCCAAAATCACCATGCAACTCCAAATCCACCCTCCAACTCCAAATCCACCCTCCAACTACAAATCCACCCTCCAACTAAAAATCCCCCCTCCAACTCTAACTCCACCCTCCAACTCCAAATCTACCCTCCAACTCTAAATCCACCCTCCAACTCTAACTCCACCCTCCAACTTCAAATCTACCCTCCAACTCCAAATCCACCCTCCAACTCCACCCTCCAACTCTACCCTCCAACTCCAAATCCACCCTCCAACTCCAAATCCACCCTCCAACTCCAAATCCACCCTCCAACTCCAACCTCCAACTCCACCCTCCAACTTTATCCTCCAACTCCAAATCCACCCTCCAACTCCACCCTCAAACTCCATCTCCACACTCCAACTCTAGCC